>NC_056736.1:778543980-778596480 GCF_019279795.1 Protopterus annectens | reverse complement strand
ATCTAAGAGATGAGTTGATAAAAGACAGGCTTGTCCGTGGTATTAAAGATGATACAGTGATAACAATTTTGCTTCAAGACAGTGATTTAACATTGAACAAGGCCATACAAATTTGTCAGATATATGAGCTCACAGAAAAGCACACAAATATGCTTACAAATGAGAAAAGTATGCTTGCAGTGCTTTCCAGTGCTAATGTTGGTAGCATGCAGCATGAGGTTAATAGATTCTGGCCAAAGGGCATGGCTGCCACAGTTTCAACAAAACCCAGAGCAGTTTTAGTAAAACCTAGGGCACACTCAGTAAAGCACAGGGGTGATTTAACAAAACCTGTAACAAGCCTCATAGTCAACTGTCATGATTGTGGTGGAAACCACAAGTCCAAATGAGAAAAGTGCTTAGCTTTTGGTCAGCAGTACCACAGATGTAAAAAGTGGAATCATTTCAAAAGGTTTTGTAAATGTAAAGGGGCACATTCTTTTATTACAAGAGTGCATTCAAAGAGGCATGCTGATCAACTAGAAAGCTACAACCCTACTTTTTATGTTGATGCTGTGCCTGTGATTGGTGAAACAGTCAATGCAGTAGATTTGTGGGCAAAGAACAAAATATTTTGTACTGTTCAGATTAATGGGACACCTGTAGAGGTCAGAGTACATAGTGGTTCAAAGTGCAATGTTATGGCAGCAGAAACATTTGCTCGAGTAAAAGCTAAAGAACAACTTAATCTGGCAAAGTGTGCGAAGCTTGTTGCTTATGGTGGTGAAGAGATTCAAACTGAAGGCTCAGTAGTACTTTCATGTTATGTTATGTTTCTGCTGGGAACAGCTATGACTTACAATTTTACATAATCAAGAGACACGTGCAGTCATTATTAGGCCTCAAGGACAGTTTGAAAATACTGGTTTCATTTACTAAAGACGTTCACCACTTAAGCATGAATGATAACAGCTCAAATTTCTCCCAAATCATTTTTTTTCTGACTATGCTGATATTTTTGAAGACAAACTAGGCAAACTCCCAGTTGTGTATTCCATGAAATTAGACCATGAGGTAAGCCCAGTTATCAGACCAGCACGGAAAGTTCCAGTAGCTATGCAGAACAGAAACAAAGGTGAGCTAGACAGAATGGTATGTTTAGGAGTAATTTGTCCAGTAGAAGAACCAATGGAATGTGTGTCATCCATGGTAGTAGCTCATAAGAAAAGCTCAGATGATATTAGAATATGTATTGATCCAAGAGATTTGAGCAAAGCACTAAAATGACCTCATCATCCAATGCATATAGTCGAAGAACTTGCTGCCCTCATGCCAAATGCCACTGTTTTTTCTGTCTTGGATGCAAAAAGTTTATCTTGGAAAATTTTGCTTGATCGAAAATCTTCATTACCAACTACTTTCAGTACACCATTTTGGAAGGTACAGATTTTTGAGAATGCCATTTGCAATAAATTCTGCCAGTGACGTCTTTCAACATGTGATGTAACAAATTTTTCTGGCTGTCCATGTGCTATAATAGTAGATGATATTCTTTAAGGAGGTAGTGGTCAAGTCGGACATGATAGAAACCTCAGGAAAGTTCTGGAACATGCTCATGAAGTGAATATTAAGCTGAATCCTCAGAAATGTAAATTCAAGTTACAAGAAGTTACTTATGTGGTTCATTTGTTTACCAGTTCAGGCTTATGACCAGATAATTCCAAGCAAACAGCAATTCTTGAGATGCTAGCACTAGACAATGCCCAAGCCTTACAATGTTTTCTTGATGTGGTCAACTATTTGAGCAAGTTCATTCCAGATTTGAGTCAAATTTTAGCACCGCTAAGAGAGCTGACACGCAAAGATGTAAACTGGTCCAGGTCAGAACAACACCAAAGGGCATTCAATGTCCTGAAACAGAAAATTTTCACCCCACCCACTTTATGATGCTACGATGTTCACAAACCAGTAACGCTTTCCTGTGTTGCTTCTAAGTTTAGTTTTGGTGCAGTCATTCTTCAAGAAGGTAGACCAGCAGCCTATGCATCGAAAACTCTAACCCAAACTGAGATGCAGTATGTTCAATTAGAAAAAGAGCTTTTGGCAAATGTGTTTGCATGTTGAAAGTGCCATGATTGTATTTATGGCCAACCTATCCAAATAGAAACTGACCACCAACCTTTGGCCACTATTTTAAAAAAGCCAATACACACAGATTCTGCGAGATTGCAATGTATGATGCTCAGATTGCAAAAGTACAATTTCAACCTCGTTTACACAAAAGGCAAACCTCCTTATCTTACTGATACGTTATCCCGATCGCCCAGAAAAAACATGGAACAGCATGAGAATGAACAACCTGATTCTGAAGTCATGGAAGTGAGAAATGTTTCTTCCACACGTCTTGATGAGCTTAGAACTCACACAGCTTCAGATCCAATTCTCCAGAAGCTCAACCACTTTATCAGTCAAGTATGGCCTTCAAACTAATCTTCTTTACCAGCAGATGTATAATTTCCTTACAGAGATGCGATTTTGATGGAAGATGGTATCATCATGAAAGATCCAAAAGTGAATGTTCCAAAATCCTTGCAACAAGAGTATATTAAGGTCTTGCATCGTGGCCACCCAGGAACTGATTTGACCAAAAGAAGGGTGAGATAACTAGGATTTTGGCCTTCTACGTCAAAAGATATTGAGAGGGAAATCTCATCTTATTCTGTTTGTAATAGTACTAAACCACATCAACAAAAAGAAACACTTCAATTAAGCCAGATTCCTGAACTACCTTGGTCGACAGTAGCCACAGATATTTTTGAGTGGAATGTTCAACATTACTTGATGTTAATAGACTCTTATTCAAATTGGTTTGAGATTGACCTACTCCTTAACCTAATGTCCAGTACTGTCATTACAAAGTTGAAGAGACATTTTTCTGTCCATGGTAGTCCTCACAAAGACATTTCTTACAATGGTGCACAGTTTACAAGTCAACAGTTCAAAAGATTTTCTGAAACTTGGAACTTTGTTCATGTTACTAGTAGTCCTGAATGTCCACAATCAAATGGCATGGCTGAACATGCAGTTCAAAGTGCAAAACAGCTGTTAGAGAATCCAAGTGAGACAGTACTGATATTTTTGTAAACTTGCTTAATTTCAGAAACATCCGTTGCGATATTTTACTTGTTTCACCTGCTCAGAGATTTATGTCGAGACAAACCAGAACCACCAGAACCACCCTACCAATCAGTAAGAATTTGTTGGTTCCATGTGTTAAAAGCAACAAAGCAATAAAAGCTGAACTCCTGAAAAAACATTTGTCTCAAAAGTCCTACTATGGCAAAACCAGCAAACCTCTGAATCCATTAAAAGAAGGAGGAGAGATAGTGAGGATGCAGACAGCAAAAGGATCTGATCGGATTGGACTTGTGAAATATTTGTGTAAAGAACCTAGATCGTACATCATGGAATTGCAAGGGATGGATTTAGGTGGGATCAGAAAGATTTGCTACCGGTGTCTGAGCCAGTGTTACAGCATCTTGCCTGTAATGGAGCCTCTAATTCTCAGAGTGATTTGTTCAATGTCCCTGCTCCAGAGAAGATTTCATCGTCTGTTTCTGAAAGTATCCCTGAAAATCCTGAAGTAGAACATTCCTCAGTGACTGTCCCTGTTGCTAAACCCAGTTCTAATTATTACATTACAAGATCAGGTTGTATCTTAAGACCTAATCTTAGATGCACAGCAACCTGGACATGATTGTTCTTGCTTATATATGTCTGTATAACTTGCATGCCTATTCAATTGCCATTTTTTCATTGCAAGACAGACTAGTCAAAGAGGAAGGATGTAGGTCAGAGTGTGTGATATACCTTTAAGAAGCATTCCAGTCTATGGGCACGTGCATGTAATGTAGATCAGAGTGTGTGATATACCTTTAAGAAGCATTCCAGTCTATGGGCACGTGCATATAATGTAGATCAGAGTGTGTGATATAACTTTAAGAAGCATTCCAGTCTATGGGCACGTGCATATAATGCAGATCAGAGTGTGTGATATACCTTTAAGAAGCATTCCAGTCTATGGGCACGTGCATGTAATGTAGATCAGAGTGTGTGATATACCTTTAAGAAGCATTCCAGTCTATGGGCACGTGCATATAATGTAGATCAGAGTGTGTGATATAACTTTAAGAAGCATTCCAGTCTATGGGCACGTGCATATAATGCAGATCAGAGTGTGTGATATACCTTTAAGAAGCATTCCAGTCTATGGGCACGTGCATATAATGCAGATCAGAGTGTGTGATATACCTTTAAGAAGCATTCCAGTCTATGGGCACGTGCATATAACTATTGAGGAGGTGTAAGCAAGAGTGCCATTTTTGAGCTAGCCAGAGTGAAAGCATGTATGTGTGTAGTAGTCAGTCAGCCAGTTAGTTTGTCTACGTTTAATGTTCCAGTCATCCATCCTGATGTGTTTGAGCGTAATAAACTACTTAAACAAACACCCAAGGCTCATCATCTTGTTTGAGTACACAAGATGAGTGACACACACTATGCATATACTAAATCTGTAGTAATTGTTTGTGCACAATGTGTGGATAACATAAAATGTGTTTGGTGTTGTGTGGCTTTTGAGCTTTCTGTGAAAAGGTAAATATGCAGGGAGAGTCAGGAAGCATGTCTACAGTGATATAGTTTGTACAGTGAAGCTGGTGGTATGTGATGATGTGTTTCCAGTAATAAGTAGAGTGTGTGCATGGTGATGTGTCTACACTTGGAGGTGCATGGGCAGGGTGGGGGTGGGTAATGCTTTTGGAGAATGATTGTTTGCACATTATGATTGGGGATTTATAGTTAAAATATCAACTGTGAGATGGCATGTATAATGTATGCAAGGGTAGAGGTTGCGATTCTGTAATGGGAGGGTACATACAGCTTACAGCAGGTTGTTATTGAGCCTGCAGTGGGAGGGGATATTCAGTATCTGTGCTGTGCACAAACTGGCAGAGAGGATGCACTCAGCAAAATGTGAACAGGATGTGCGTGCGTGTGTGTGTGTGTGTGTGTGTGTGTGTGTGTGTGTGTGTGTGTGTGTGTGTGTGTGTGTGTGTGTGTGTGTGTGTATGTGTATGCATGTGTTGTGAATGGTCAGTGAGAAGGGGAGTGCAATCAAAAAGCGGTACACAGAACATGTGGAGGGGGAGGGGTGGTAGTTGTTAGGGAAATGGAAAATTGCAGATTGTGTACATGAGTGTATTTACATGTGGCTCTTCAGTACAAGAGTTAGGTATGAGGAGGGATAAAAAATTCACCAAAGTCAGCAGGACACTTTTATTTACAGAAGAAACCAATCTCAACAGCGACTTTCACTAGATACGTGACTTTGGGAAATCGGTCTTGATATCAATGTAAGAGTACAGAGGAATGGATTTAAAATAGGTTTTTAATGTAGGGCAGTTGGCACTCATGGACCGTGACACACTAGTGAAATAGGTTTTTAATGTAGGGCAGTTGGCACTCATGGACCATGACACACTAGTGAAATAGGCTTTTAATGTAGGGCAGTTGGCACTCATGGACCGTGACACACAAGTGAAATAGGCTTTTAATGTAGGGCAGTTGGCACTCATGGACCGTGACACACTAGTGAAATAGGCTTTTAATGTAGGGCAGTTGGCACTCATGGACCGTGACACACTAGTGAAATAGGCTTTTAATGTAAGGCAGTTGGCACTCATGGACCGTGACACACTAGTGAAATAGGCTTTTAATGTAGGGCAGTTGGCACTCATGGACCGTGACACACAAGTGAAATAGGCTTTTAATGTAGGGCAGTTGGCACTCATGGACCGTGACACACTAGTGAAATAGGCTTTTAATGTAGGGCAGTTGGCACTCATGGACTGTGACACACTAGTGAAATAGGTTTTTAATGTAGGGCAGTTGGCACTCATGGACCATGACACACTAGTGAAATAGGTTTTTAATGTAGGGCAGTTGGCACTCATGGACCGTGACACACTAGTGAAATAGGTTTTTAATGTAGGGCAGTTGGCACTCATGGACCGTGACACACTAGTGAAATAGGTTTTTAATGTAGGGCAGTTGGCACTCATGGACTGTGACACACTAGTGAAATAGGCTTTTAATGTAGGGCAGTTGGCACTCATGGACTGTGACACAATAGTAAAATAGTTTTTTAATGTAGGGCAGTTGGCACTCATGGACAGTGACACACTAGTGAAATAGGTTTTTAATGTAGGGCAGTTGGCACTCATGGACCGTGACACACTAGTGAAAAAGGTTTTTAATGTAGGGCAGTTGGCACTCATGGACCGTGACACACTAGTGAAATAGGTTTTTAATGTAGAGCAGTTGGCACTCATGGACCGTGACACACTAGTGAAATAGGTTTTTAATGTAGAGCAGTTGGCACTCATGGACCGTGACACACTAGTGAAATAGACTTTTAATGTAGGGCAGTTGGCACTCATGGACCGTGACACACTAGTGAAATAGGTTTTTAATGTAGGGAAGTTGGCACTCATGGACCGTGACACACTAGTGAAAAAGGTTTTTAATGTAGGGCAGTTGGCACTCATGGACCGTGACACACAAGTGAAATAGGTTTTTAATGTAGGGCAGTTGGCACTCATGGACTGTGACACACTAGTGCCATCATTTAAGTAAAATGGAGTGGTTAATATTTAGGTAAATCATTGAATGAGGAAACCAAAGTATGGTTGACCATTGCACCAGTTAGAAGGAGAACTTCAAGCAGTTAGTCAAGAATGCATTTCATGCAGGTAGATGTTTCCTTAACATTTTTTTAAATAGGCACAAAAAACAGGAAGTATTCTCTGAAACTAAAATTATTTATAATGCACTCATGTTATAGTTAAAGTACTGTATGGTGGTTAAAATAGACTGAGTTTTAAAGGTGATGTTTACATTTGCTGGCATAGAGAGAGCCATGACATGCTGATGATTACATGCATCGACCTGTCTTGGGAGTGTCAGCCATTTCCACCCGTCCGGCTGCTTATCCTCCTGCCGTACCTCTATAAATGTAAGTAATAATACAAGGTAATGTTGGCAGGGAACATGCTTTACACACCTCTGATTGGCAAAGTGTTTTGTTTTCTGAACCCAACTGCTATTGTGTATATCTTATCCACAGTCTCAGTGAATGTTGCAAGTAGCCTGTGTGTCAAAAGGCTACTATCTTCCTCTTCCCAGTGGTGGTTTAAACATTGATACTGGAATCCCTGAGAAAGCAATCATAAAAAAGTGATCACTCTCTTTCAGGGTAGCGTCTTTATCTTGGCTCTCTGTATTGGTTTATAATAGGGCACAGGCTTAGTTGTCTTACTGTCCAAGTTCTTCATAAAGGGTAATTGAGGCAGAAAGCATCCAAAGTTTTTGACACCATTGGTCATACTGCCTTTATGCATAGGATCAGCTGACTAAGTGAAGGCCAATCTAGCGTCTTCTGTTTCTGATTTGCAGTCACTTACTAGGCAAGCTAAGCACAATTAGATGCCAAGTTTCTGCTTTTTTTTGTGGATGCAGAAGTCCCCCAGTAATCTGTAGTTGGTCCCCTTACAACTGAAATATTTGTGAACAATTTTTGGAGATACAGAGACAGTACTATGCAAATGATTCTACATTGCTTTATCTTGCAGAAACCACTAGTCACTCATCAAAAGCTTCAAGGGGCTTAAGTGTGAGGCCTTCATCTTAAATACTACTAAAACAGAAATTATAGTTTTGTGGCAAAAGACAACTTATTCTCAGTGAAAAATGGATTTAAATGTGGTGTGTCCATAGGAGAAATTAAGTGACCAAAAGTATTGATTGTTGTACTTGATAGGTCCGAGGCAGACTCCGTCATGCTAAGCTGTTCCTAACTTAATAGCAGAGGCAACTACTGGTGTTTTCTGCTAACTCCATTTATTCTGTAATATAGTCCTTTCCAGACTTTAAAAGAGAAACATCAAAAGGATTTACCACAGAGTGGCCAAATCTGTTAACATTGTTGAATGATTGACCATAATGCTTAATGGCTTCACAATTAGTAGAGTGCTTAGACTTTAGCAACCAAATTGTTTCAAATCTATATTCAGTTTAAACTCAGAGGTTCTGATTTCCACTCTTTCATAGACTTGATTGTAATGCCAATAAGAGACTTCCTTAACCTTGTAACAGTCAACAGAAACCAATAGTTGATGCAGCTAGTCACTTTAGTGCTAGTGGGGTAATTTTAAAAAGGGTGCAGATTAATACCGCAGTGCTGACTGGACGTACAGTTCATCTTGTTCCTTATTTGAATTTAATGAATTGCCAGTGCTTTTGATTCAAGAAAGAATATGACATGTGAATGAGAATGTGGAGGGACTACAACGTGAGCATGCTGGCAGGCTTAAAAGGATGCGTGGGTCAGTAGGCACACCAGGGTCTCTCCACAGCACACCGAGGAGATGACTAATTGCTGCATTACTGTTGGCTCTTGGTTAAATGAACAGGAAATAGTTCCTTGTGTCCTAGCTGCGACCGCCTGTCTTGATTACTTCCTGCTGCTTTTTCTCTGAGAACCGCTGAGTTAAGGAAGCAGGGATACATCGGGCATTTGTATAGGTTGATTAAGTATTTCTTGCCATAAACTTTGCAGCACCTGTTTATTTTTCTCTATTTGGTACTGATGGGTTGGTAGACGAGAATACATAATTAGGGCTATGTCAGACTCACAACTATTTGTTACAACCCCTAAACAGGTATGTGTAATAGCTTATTTACTTAACAGTTGCATTTTTTGCTAGCACTACTGTATTGGTTTCAGCATGCAGTGACAGTGTCAAATGGCTGCATGAAGAAATCTGAGCCCTGTAATGTGCAGGCAATTGGAGAAGAAAGCCTAAATGAATATTAGTTGCAAATGTTTTGCTTTATAAAATGTTTTATGTCTCCATGATTAAATAGTAAATGGTTTCATTTTGTTAATACAGAGTAGTGACTCAGCAAACACTTGATATACTAATCATTAAATTTTCACCAAATAATAATGAAATAATAATGTTATTTTAGTTAAGTGACTGCAGTTTCATTAGCAAAGCAGTTTGTAATCACTTGGTAATTTTATATTTCCTTTGAATGCAGGTATGTGATGCAAGTAGAAGGATTTACATGTGTCTTGCCTACCTTTGTGAAGAGAAAATATATGTTAATAAAATAATTCCTTTTGAAAGTTGGAATGCTAATTGATGATTTAGGTATCCTACAGAATCTGAATTTTTCTTCCAAGATGTTAAGGTTATAGGTTTCATTTACCATGGGTACAACATATGTTTTCCGTAACTCTTGTTTCATTCTTCATGGCTGCAGTTTATGTTATTCCTAGGTCTGTGTTACCCCCCCCAGCATTGGCATAGCTTACGTTGTTCCTAGGTGTGTGTCATCCCCCCACATTGGCACAGTTTATGTTGTTCCTAGGTCTATGTCACCCCCTTTGGTATAGCTTATGTTGCTGTTTCACTCCCCATGATTACAGCTTATGTTGTTTCTACCTCTGTTTCATTCCCTAGGGGTACAGCTTATGCTGTTCCTTGCTCTGTTTCATTCTCTGTGGGTGCAACTTGTCATTCCTTGCTTGGTTTCATTCTCTATGGGTACAGCTTATGTTGTTCTTCATCCTGTTCCATTCCACATAGGTACAGCTTATGTTATTCCTACCTCTCTTTCATTCCCAGTGGTTACAACTTATGTTGTTCCTCATGCTGTTTCATTCTGCAAGGGTACAGTCGGTAGTGTAGCTAGTGCAAGGTGAGAAGGGCAACTGCCCCAAGCACAAAATGTTTTGGGGACATGATCAGCCAGTCCTGATGTCTTTTTAATGCCGTACTGGCGTTAAAAGGCGACATTCCATTTGCGGTCAAGCCTGAGCTCTGTGTGTGGTCTAAACTGTAGCAATTGCTTGCTACATTGTAGGAAGCAATCTTCTACTAAACAATTTAAAAGTAATTAATTAATTAATTAATTAATTAATTAATTAATTACTTAATTAAAACTGTGCAGGCAAGGTATAAATTGTAGTGACTGTTTGCTACAGTTTAAACAGAAGTTGTTTTTTTTTAAACTCAAACATTAATGCCATATTACTTCGGGCCGGCAGGGTATAAACATTTGTAGCAAACAGTTTGCTTCAGTTTAAAAGCAGATATTATTATTACTTTTTTTATAAAAGATGTTGAAGGAATTTGGGGGTAGGGGCACAGAAATGGGGCATGAATGGCTGGACCAGGAGGGAGGGGGGCATGTATTGCATCTGTCCACTTGGATGGTGTACCAGTAGAAGGAGTGTGCATTTTTTTTTTTTGCTGTTCAGTTTAAGAGCTGAGCAGGGGGGGGGGGAGTACATCTAACTGTAATAAATCAATCACTTACAATGTAGAAATCATCTTATTACAATGAAGTGCTTTATTTTTCTTTGCTCTTCCTGATGGGGGTGGGGTGCTGGTTCATAATACTGGCCAAGGGGCACTGCTTCAACCTGCTACACTTCTAGGGGCAGCTTATGTTGTTCTCAGCTGTTGTTTCATTCTCCATGGGTACAGCTTCTGCTGTTCCTACCTCTGTTTAATTCCCCATGGGAACAGTTCATGTTGTTTCTACCTCTGTTACATTATCCATGGGTATAGTCTATGTCATTTCTTGTTCTGTTTCATTTCCCATGGGTACAGTTTATGTTGTTCCTACCTCTGATTCTTTCTCCACGGGTATAGTCTATGTCATTTCTTGTTCTGTTTCATTCTCCATGGGTACAGCTTCTGCTGTTCCTACCTCTGTTTAATTCCCCATGGGTACAGTTTATGTTGTTCCTAACTCTGGTTTATTCTCCATGGGCATAGTTTGTCAATTCTTGTTCTGTTTCATTCCCCATGGGTACAGTTTATGTTGTTTCTACCTCTGTTTTATTCCCCACGGATATAGAGTATGTCATTTCTTGTTCTGTTTAATTCCCCATGGGTACAGTTTATGTTGTTCCTACCTCTGTTTTATTCTCCACGGGTATAGTTTGTCATTTCTTGCTCTGTTTCATTCTCCATGGGTACAGCTTATATAATTTCTTGCATTTCTTCATTCTCGTCCCAATGTTTCTCTGCAGGTATGGCATCTGCAAGGTCACAAAATACCAAATACAAACTCAGAATCCGACCAGCAGACAGTGGCAGCAACTATTATTTATTAATATATACACATATACATATATATTATACCATTCAAGGAGAAGCTAAACAGACCGATTCACATATACATATATATTATACCATTCAAGGAGAAGCTAAACAGACCGATTCACATATACATATATATTATACCATTCAAGGAGAAGCTAAACAGACCGATTCACATATACATATATATTATACCATTCAAGGAGAAGCTAAACAGACCGATTCACATATACATATATATTATACCATTCAAGGAGAAGCTAAACAGACCGATTCACATATACATATATATTATACCATTCAAGGAGAAGCTAAACAGACCGATTCACATATACATATATATTATACCATTCAAGGAGAAGCTAAACAGACCGATTCACATATACATATATATTATACCATTCAAGGAGAAGCTAAACAGACCGATTCACATATACATATATATTATACCATTCAAGGAGAAGCTAAACAGACCGATTCACATATACATATATATTATACCATTCAAGGAGAAGCTAAACAGACCGATTCACATATACATATATATTATATCATTCAAGGAGAAGCTAAACAGACCGATTCACATATACATATATATTATACCATTCAAGGAGAAGCTAAACAGACCGATTCACATATACATATATATTATACCATTCAAGGAGAAGCTAAACAGACCGATTCACATATACATATATATTATACCATTCAAGGAGAAGCTAAACAGACCGATTCACATATACATATATATTATACCATTCAAGGAGAAGCTAAACAGACCGATTCACATATACATATATATTATACCATTCAAGGAGAAGCTAAACAGACCGATTCACATATACATATATATTATACCATTCAAGGAGAAGCTAAACAGACCGATTCACATATACATATATATTATACCATTCAAGGAGAAGCTAAACAGACCGATTCACATATACATATATATTATACCATTCAAGGAGAAGCTAAACAGACCGATTCACATATACATATATATTATATCATTCAAGGAGAAGCTAAACAGACCGATTCACATATACATATATATTATACCATTCAAGGAGAAGCTAAACAGACCGATTCACATATACATATATATTATACCATTCAAGGAGAAGCTAAACAGACCGATTCACATATACATATATATTATACCATTCAAGGAGAAGCTAAACAGACCGATTCACATATACATATATATTATATCATTCAAGGAGAAGCTAAACAGACCGATTCACATATACATATATATTATATCATTCAAGGAGAAGCTAAACAGACCGATTCACATATACATATATATTATACCATTCAAGGAGAAGCTAAACAGACCGATTCACATATACATATATATTATACCATTCAAGGAGAAGCTAAACAGACCGATTCACATATACATATATATTATACCATTCAAGGAGAAGCTAAACAGACCGATTCACATATACATATATATTATACCATTCAAGGAGAAGCTAAACAGACCGATTCACATATACATATATATTATACCATTCAAGGAGAAGCTAAACAGACCGATTCACATATACATATATATTATACCATTCAAGGAGAAGCTAAACAGACCGATTCACATATACATATATATTATACCATTCAAGGAGAAGCTAAACAGACCGATTCACATATACATATATATTATACCATTCAAGGAGAAGCTAAACAGACCGATTCACATATACATATATATTATACCATTCAAGGAGAAGCTAAACAGACCGATTCACATATACATATATATTATACCATTCAAGGAGAAGCTAAACAGACCGATTCACATATACATATATATTATACCATTCAAGGAGAAGCTAAACAGACCGATTCACATATACATATATATTATACCATTCAAGGAGAAGCTAAACAGACCGATTCACATATACATATATATTATACCATTCAAGGAGAAGCTAAACAGACCGATTCACATATACATATATATTATACCATTCAAGGAGAAGCTAAACAGACCGATTCACATATACATATATATTATACCATTCAAGGAGAAGCTAAACAGACCGATTCACATATACATATATATTATACCATTCAAGGAGAAGCTAAACAGACCGATTCACATATACATATATATTATACCATTCAAGGAGAAGCTAAACAGACCGATTCACATATACATATATATTATACCATTCAAGGAGAAGCTAAACAGACCGATTCACATATACATATATATTATACCATTCAAGGAGAAGCTAAACAGACCGATTCACATATACATATATATTATACCATTCAAGGAGAAGCTAAACAGACCGATTCACATATACATATATATTATACCATTCAAGGAGAAGCTAAACAGACCGATTCACATATACATATATATTATACCATTCAAGGAGAAGCTAAACAGACCGATTCACATATACATATATATTATACCATTCAAGGAGAAGCTAAACAGACCGATTCACATATACATATATATTATACCATTCAAGGAGAAGCTAAACAGACCGATTCACATATACATATATATTATACCATTCAAGGAGAAGCTAAACAGACCGATTCACATATACATATATATTATACCATTCAAGGAGAAGCTAAACAGACCGATTCACATATACATATATATTATACCATTCAAGGAGAAGCTAAACAGACCGATTCACATATACATATATATTATACCATTCAAGGAGAAGCTAAACAGACCGATTCACATATACATATATATTATATCATTCAAGGAGAAGCTAAACAGACCGATTCACATATACATATATATTATATCATTCAAGGAGAAGCTAAACAGACCGATTCACATATACATATATATTATATCATTCAAGGAGAAGCTAAACAGACCGATTCACATATACATATATATTATACCATTCAAGGAGAAGCTAAACAGACCGATTCACATATACATATATATTATACCATTCAAGGAGAAGCTAAACAGACCGATTCACATATACATATATATTATACCATTCAAGGAGAAGCTAAACAGACCGATTCACATATACATATATATTATACCATTCAAGGAGAAGCTAAACAGACCGATTCACATATACATATATATTATATCATTCAAGGAGAAGCTAAACAGACCGATTCACATATACATATATATTATACCATTCAAGGAGAAGCTAAACAGACCGATTCACATATACATATATATTATACCATTCAAGGAGAAGCTAAACAGACCGATTCACATATACATATATATTATACCATTCAAGGAGAAGCTAAACAGACCGATTCACATATACATATATATTATACCATTCAAGGAGAAGCTAAACAGACCGATTCACATATACATATATATTATACCATTCAAGGAGAAGCTAAACAGACCGATTCACATATACATATATATTATACCATTCAAGGAGAAGCTAAACAGACCGATTCACATATACATATATATTATACCATTCAAGGAGAAGCTAAACAGACCGATTCACATATACATATATATTATACCATTCAAGGAGAAGCTAAACAGACCGATTCACATATACATATATATTATACCATTCAAGGAGAAGCTAAACAGACCGATTCACATATACATATATATTATACCATTCAAGGAGAAGCTAAACAGACCGATTCACATATACATATATATTATACCATTCAAGGAGAAGCTAAACAGACCGATTCACATATACATATATATTATACCATTCAAGGAGAAGCTAAACAGACCGATTCACATATACATATATATTATACCATTCAAGGAGAAGCTAAACAGACCGATTCACATATACATATATATTATACCATTCAAGGAGAAGCTAAACAGACCGATTCACATATACATATATATTATACCATTCAAGGAGAAGCTAAACAGACCGATTCACATATACATATATATTATACCATTCAAGGAGAAGCTAAACAGACCGATTTCGGCTAATATCCTACATAGCCTTCATCAGTGTATTAAAATACAATCAGCTCATTCATTAAATACACTAAGGTAGACCATTGTGTGACTAATTAAAGATGCTCATTTAAACCAGGTGCAAATAGCCCTCCTAATTTAATTATCCATTTCTTTTCTTTTGTGTTTAATAATTCATGCCAGCCTGATTTATTGGATTTGATACCTAGAATCCGATCAATTATAATGAAATTAAATGATGCATTTTTATGTAACAATGTGTGTTTATAATAGGGCATTAGTATTTCTTTGATGTTTAATGTCACTGAAATGTTCTGATATCCTATACTTTACTGGTCTTGAAGTCTGATCTATGTAAAATGTAGAGCATTTACAGACAGCAAGATATATAATCCAATCTGAATTACAATTTACAAAAAAGGGGATGTCATATACCTGACTTGTGTTTTTACTGCTGAAACTTTTCATTTTTAGTATTCTGAGCAGGAGCAGCTCATGCTATTGGACTGCAGCCCTCCCAGCTATAAAATAAGAAAACTTAAACAAAATATATTATAAAAATAACAAAAAGAAAATAATAAAATAACTGTGAGTCGCAGAGCATCGTGCATGCGCACTCGCGGCATTTCCGATATTTGGACTGCTGCTGAACCAGTCTGGTGCATGTGCACAGAATCCAGACTGTCTCCACCAGCAGTCCGGATTTCAAAGACAACATGCACGTCTACATTTTCCCAGCAGTCTATGCAGTCAGAACTGCATAGACTGGAAGGGGATCAGAATGCAACGTCCACAGGCAGGGTGGTCTCGCGGGACAAATAGGATGAGCCTTAGGTGCTCTCACAGGAAGGGCTTGCCTATTGCATGGATTAACAGCTCGGCCAGCAATGATGGTACAGGAATGGATTGTACAGCTCAGAGCTTGCTACTTTTGATGGACTTTGCAGGTAAGTGTGTGTAGGAATGGATTGTGCATCTCGGCAACAGTGTGTGTGTGTGTGTGTGTGTGTGAAATGCCCCAGTCTCTACATGGTAGTGGGTAGAGAATAAGGCTTGAACCCTGTACCTTGGGCCCAAATGGCAAGAGGCTGAATTCCCTACCCACCACCATTTATAAAATAATGCAGATTTCTGCCTCATATTTGTTCTGTTCCTCATAAAATCTGTGGTTTCTGTATTTTTGTTTCTCAACACAGCCAGTTGTACAGTGGTGCAGTGGTACCATTGTTGCCTAACAGCTACAGGTTGTCTGGTTTAATTCTTGACTGGGGTGCCTTCTATGTGGAGTCTGCATGTCTTCTTTGTGTTTGTGTGGGTTTGCTCTGGTGTCCTCTCATCTTACAAAGACATGTCTGGTGTGTATCTTCCTCTGCCAAAAATTGGCTTTTGTTTCAAATCAGACTTTCCTGATTAACAAATGTTAAATAAATAAAAATGACAAGCACTGGAATTTCAGACTTCATATTCTTCAGAAAGTACATGGTTACACAAAACCTATTATTATAGCAAGTTTCTAAGTTTATAAGATGGGTATTTGAAATTTGTCCCTATTTTTGGGACTGTATTCCCCCATTATTGGCTTTGTCCAGTTTTTTTGTGCCAAGGTTGAGAGCTATGATGATAACTGAACTCACTGAATATGTTTGGGGGCTGTATTCCCACATTACTGGCTTTGTCTGTGTTTTTGCTAAAAGATTGAGAGCTATGATGAGAAGTGAATTCACTGAATATGTTTGGGGGCTGTATTTCCCCATTATTGGCATTGTTCAGGTGTTTTGTGCTAAGATGTTGACAGCTATGGTGAGAACTGAATTCACTGAATGTAGCCATTTAAGTTTCAGTCTTCCTCTTTCATAAAATAGATGATTGATTTGGCATAGTGGTATGTTACTCTGACTGTTTTGCACAGGGTCCTGGATTCAGTGCTTGGCAGTGAAATGTATGGTGGTAACACAGCATTTTATTCTAGCAACTTTCCAACATTATACAAGCAATGTTTAAAATGTGTTCCTGTTTTTTGGTCTTTTGCCCCCACCCCTAAATTTTGGCTTTTTCCAGGTTTCTTGTGCTGCAAAGTTCAGAGATACAGCTTAGTGCCAAGTAAATTTTACAAGAAGCTGAGAGCTGCAGGGGAACAAAAGTTTAGTGATGCTTATGCTTAGTCTGCTTGCATTGTTAATAGCACAACAGGTAGTGTACTCACTTTTGATGCAGAAGGCTGTGGGTTCTACTCCCACAAGTAGGTAGATGCATTGCTGATACTGTACTGTATTGTAAAGGGGGGTGGATGCTGCACTCTTTTTTGGTGAAGATACCTAGTACCTCTGAACGTGTTATCAGTTTACCATCCATTCCCTATTGCAATATTACTAGCTTATAAGTTTTTAATGAAACATAGGCAATTTATTCCTCAAGGGCAACAGACACTTTATTTGTAGATGAAACAATGACATATAAAGTTGTTTGCTAGCAGCAACCTCTGTATTAGTTACAGATTTCTTTAATGTGGAATTATTTAGATGACTTTTACTTCTTCAGAGATTGTGCATATTTACTGATACTGGTGGACTGTAGAAGTTTGAGTAGACTTTTATGATAGAAATGTTCTGAATTGGGCAGTTTTGTCATTATTGGTGCATGCATTCTGTTTTATTGTTTACTGGAAAAATGTTCAAAACAAATTTAAAATGCCCTCTACAGCTGTACTATATTGTACAAGGAATATAATTTAACAAAATCAGAAAGGTGTATCAAAGACCATGTGTATGTTTCATGTGCAAGGGGCCTATAGTATTCATAGGTTCATAGGGAGCTACCAGCCCCCTAGGGCTTATAAGCTGCTAGCCAGCTAGCCATAACAATATTTTGGGCTATTCTTTTACTTCCTTGACCCCCTGTCTAGCAGTCAGACTGACTGATGATGGATCCCCGGGGTTTTTTTTTTTTCATCCAATCAATCAAGGTCTTTTGAAGAGGACCAAAGAGGCACTCTGCTTGACATGTATGGTCAATCTATTCCAGAGTCTGGGCAGTCTCTGGGTCAGGAACCTATCCCTCCAGCATGTTTTGTTTATTGTGATGACAAGGTTTAGATCCGTGGCTCTGAGGGATTGGGATTTCTTTAAGTGTAGCATGTCCAACAGCTCTGGGTTTGACATGGCGTTGTATGTTAAGCAAAGATCGCCTCTGAGTAGACGATATGCGACAGAGTATAGCTGGAGTTTTTTAAGGTGGTCAGCGTAGGGCATCTGCTTTAGGCCTGTGATTCTTTTAGTGAGGTATTTCTGTGGCCTTTCCAGTTGCTGCAGATGTCTTCCATTGTATTCTATAATGGATCTAATGAGGGATGAGTACAGTGGGACAATGACCTCCTTTTTTCTGGATGAAAAGCCCTTTGTGATGAGGTGAGTCACATAGAAGGATTTCCAGACTGTTGTGGCGATGTGGTTATCAAAGGTGAGACCACTGTCCACCTGTGTCCCTAAGTCTCTTATCAAACTTTCAGTGTTTAGTGTACTGCAACCTATATGGTAATTCACGGATACATGTTTTTTCCCAAAGGGGATAACTATACATTTATTGGCATTGAGCTTGAGCCCATGGCTCTGGCACCAAGCATCTGTTTCTGTAAGGCCCTTTTGTAGAGTATCCACATCATTTGGGGATTCAATAGTTTGCAGTCATCTGCAAACTTTGTTATCCAGAGTCCCTTAGTCTTGGCCTGTACTTCAGAGAAGTAGATGCCAAACAATGATTTGAAAACAGCCCAAAGTTAATCTTTATCTGCCACCGGCTAAATGTATTTTCTTTGAATGTGGGTTTCAATGCTGTTTCAATGAATGTGAGTTTCAAGAGTAGAGACGTTTTAATGCTAAGTCTGTTTTCATTGTGAGATTGCATGGCTTTGTTTAGCAGATGTCTTAGTGTTTGTGCTGTAAAATGCAAAATAAAACTTTCAAATAAAGTCCAAATCATCGTAGAAGTAAAGCAGTATGCACATTAGTGTTTATGGTAAATGGGGTGAAATAGCCAAGTAATGGTTCATTGGAATAGCTGAAGGGCGGAGGCTCCATTCGACCATGATTTTGTGAGGGGGAAGGGTGGCAAACTCAAAGACAGCCCCGGCTGAACTATACCTCTCAACTGTCCAATTTTCACAGGATGAATAGATTTTTGCTTCTTATTTTTGGTTTGTTCCTCATTAAATGTGTGATTTTCTGGAAAATAATTTAGGAATTAAGTCACTAAATAATGACAGACACTGAGTTTCAGACTTCATAACCTTCAGAAAAATGCATGCTAAAGCAAGACCTGTTATTCTATCAACTGTCTTAGTTTATACAACATTTTTTGTACTGTTTATAAGTATATTTGGCCTTGTCCAGATTTCCTGCATTAACAGGTTGAGAGGTACTTGCAAATAAATTGATTTAAAGAATTAAGCATATCCAAACCTCTGAACTGTCCCCGATTTTGGCTGAAAATGTTGCTCTTCCCCTAATAATCCCGCCGCAAAATGACAATTTTGGAAGAAAAAGTGGAGGGTTCTTACAATTAAGAAATAACTGTAATAATCAGAGTTATAGATTAATTTTATTTCAGAAATGCACGCAGATTCTTTTATTTTGTCAGCTGCTCAAGTTAGCAGTACTAATATTAAAAAGTGTCCCTTCTTTGACAGGTTCCAAGCTGTATTGTGTGGCTATTTTATATTTTTGCATCACATTTTTGGCCCATTTTTCATAAAATTGTGTTTTTATGGCAAATTAGTGGTAAATCATTAAAGACTGAAGTTAGAAAATAATGACAGACATTTGAGTTTCAGATTTCATATCCTTCAGAAAATTCATACTAATGCAAGACCTACTATTCTATTATCTTTCTAAGTTTATAAGAGCAATATTTAAAATTGTCCTCATTTTTGGGCCTTGTCCCACTTCTGTGTATGGCTTTGTCCAGATTTCTTGCTCTGAGGTTGAGAGGTATGACACATGTGTCAGGGCCATCACAGTCAGTCAGAGACATTTCAAATTGTGACATATTTGTTGCACCCCACTCCCCCCATGTAGTGACTCTGGATGTATTCAAGCAAGGCAAGGAGCAGTTATGCAGTGTAAATGTGTCTACCTTGGATGGGGGGATACTCTGTACAAGTACTACTTTTATTCTGTCCTTGATTTTGCAGAATGTTCTGGTTTGTCATATTTTTATACAGTTGATTTATGCTTATTATTACTCAGAAAGTCCCTGTTGCTCTGTGTTTAAGTAGCAACGCTTTAATGACCATCGGGTAAGCTTGTCTGAGATTGTAAGATGCAAGTAAGCTTTAATAAGCATACTATTAAAAGAATTGCCAACAGTGAAAGCCTTTCTGTTGCTATGCAGAGAATACTTGCATAACTAGATAATGTATAAGCCTTGGGTATTGAAATGCATATGACAGTATTTGTAATAAAGGACAGGATTACATTATTATTTTAAGAAGCTCATTACATTTGTTGCAGACTTGCAGTCATCACCTGTAAACCAAACAGAATGCCAATCTATCATGTGTGGTCCATTACCTGTACAGTAATCCTTTAAGCAATATATCTTGAGCTTGTTTCTTGTTTGCTTTTCATTTTTTACTTTGATCATGTTTTCCCCATGAAACAAGTAGATCGTTGTTGTCAGGCAGCAGGTCTTTTATGGATAAGAAACATTTTTACAAGTGGGGGTATCACAGAGATTGCTACTTTCAGCATGCTACTTGGTACTTTTATAAAGCTGAATATAAATTATAATTAGAACTGCAGTGCAAGGAGAAGTAGTTTAAAATGAGTGCTGCTTGTTTTTCTTATACTTGCTTTTGATTGGCATTCCAGTAATGTATTTAAAAAGTAATTTATTTTTTCATGCCTCACAGCCTTTTTGTTTTCATCTAGATATTAAGTAAGCTGTCATGCAGCTAATGCATTGAAATATTCTTCTACACTTCACATTGTCTTGATTGGACTCTCATAATGATGGTTTGGCACCCAGAGCAGCGTATTTAATTAAAGTTCCAGGTTTTGTGGTTTGTGAGCATAGCTCCTTCCCTTTCTAGTTGAACACACCCCTTTCCATTGGCTCCACCCATTCAGCTGTCTCCTGCAGCCCCCCCTTCGATTTGAACTCACCAACTGCCACTGATTCTGGGACAATATATACAGTGGCCACAGGGAAAGCAACCTGTTGCAATCTGTCCTTCAAGTGTGCATTGTAAACTTTCTTTTTTCTTATAGGGCCCTTGCTTATAATGGTTAAAATAAGACGCCAGTTTTTTTCCTTTCCTAAAGCAAAATTGGCATCTGTTCCCTATAAATCCAGATAGTTTACTTTCCATCAGTAGAATATTCCAGTTATACTGCACACTGTCCATTGTTCCTACCAAAGGTCATAACAAACCGTAAGATACATTTTTGTCTATCTGCCTGGCTTTTGTATTGGAGAAGATTCTCTCTCTTGATATTGTCTACCTTATTTTTTGCTTGATGGACATAACCGGCTTTGTAACCCCTTACTCTAAACCTGATGGTAAGGTCATCCCTGAAATGCTTATATGTGTCATTATCTGAGCATATACGTTTGATCCTCATGTATTGCGACTTTGGAATATTTTTACAGATATGTGGAGGATGATAGCTGGTGGCATGGAGAAGGGAATTGTATTCAGGGAATTTGCAGTAAACCTCAGTGATCAGGGTGTTGTCAGGAGCTTTAATGACTATAACATCCAGAAAAGTTATCCGTTCCTTAACTTGGTTTACTGTAAACTCGATCCCCCATTTATTTTCATTCAAATAACTAAAAAATTCACGAAGATGTTCCACATCCAATCTCCATACCATCCAGCAATCATCCAAATATCTTTTCCAAATGTCTATTTCATCCATGTACAGATTATGGGAGCTGTCATATATGATTTGCTCCTCTATATACACCATAAATAGGTCAGCATATATGGGGGCAAAGGATGTCCCCATTGCTGTACCTTGAATTTGTAGATAGCATTTGTCTTGATAGAAAAATACATTTTTGGTGAGTACATGCTCAGTAAGACAGATAAGAAGGGTTGGTAAGCCAGGTTGGTATAACTCTGATCTCTATAACCAATATTCTAATGCTTCAATATCAGCCCAGTGTGGAATGTTGGTATATAGGGCTTTAACAACTAAGGTACAGAGTAACCACCCTGCCTCCAGCTGCATTTCAGAGATGACCTGAAGAAATTCTGTAGTATCCCTAAGCCGGCCCCTTACCCATTTGAGCAATGGTTTTAAATACCTCGTAAGATATTGAGACAGAGGTTCCATTAGAAAGCCCTTTCCAGATACTATAGGTCTTCCTGGAGGGTTGCGAAGGTTTTTATGAATTTTTGGTAGGAAATATATATATTGATTGTTAGGATCTGATATCATCAAATGTTTCCTGGTAGTATCTGTAATAATACCTTCATCCACTGCTAAGGAAAGAAATCATCAATCTGCTTCTTAAAATGTAGGGTGGGATTATATGTAAGATATACGTAATATCTCCTATCAAGTTGTTTATTAGCTTCCTGATCATACTGTATCCAGTCTTGCACCACCACCACCACCCTTCCTTTGTCAGCCCTTAAAATGACTATTTTATAATTGTTTGCTAGTCTAGAAATTGCAGTAATCTTAGTCTTAGAGATATTACTAGTCCTAACCTGACTTTCCCTAGAACAGAAATGCAGGTCCCTAAGAATGGAATTTTGGAACATAAATACATTATGATTCATTGGTGGGGGGGGTAAAAGTGGATTTATGATATCTAAATTCCTTTAAAAGTGGATTTATGATATCTAAATTCCTCATTTGTAACAGTAGATTCTTTATCCTGAAAAAATAATTTCAAGTTAAGGTTTCTACAAAAACAATCACATTTTTAGCAAAACTTTCCTCAGACACAAAAGAGCCAGGTATGAATGGCAATCCTTTATTAAGAATGCCCTCCTCCAAGGCGGAGAGGGGGTAAGATGATATATTCAACACATTCTCATTTACTGTTTCTGTACATACATTCAAAGTAATCCCCCCATATGGTCTACATTTCCTATGTTTTCTGCCCCCCCTCCTTTTTGGTTTAATTCTAAAGGGGTACTGGAATTTCTTTTCTTCTGTGCTGGTGAACCTGTAGATGCCAATGTATCAATCTCAAAACCAGAGGAAGATCCTTCCCCTGAGGTGTGTGTACTAGAAGTAAGAGTGTTCTTGAGTATTGATCTTGGATGCTTCCTTTTAGATGTATTTCTATATGGTTGTAAAAACCGGACATGTTTGTCCCTATCCCTAGTGAAGGGGTCCCCCCTATCTTAGTCTTCCAAATCCCTAAGATATTTCTTTTTCTTTCTCTCTTTTAATTGTGTTTCCAATGTCATTAAATCTATACTGAGTTTTTTGAGGCTAGAGGTATATGCAGATTGTCCCTCATATCCTTTAATATTCTCACACAGTTTAGTGATGACTATAATTTCTCCATCTATTGTCCTGTCATAATATCCAGCCAAAATTTCCACAAAGTTCATTGAGGCTTAATGTTGTGCTTCCCTCCATTGTTTTAATAGAGCATCATCTGGGTTATTGACCAAAGGCTGTGTTCATATTCTTAAGCCCCTTGGCGTGATACCCTTAATCATATAAGCTTTAAATAGCTTATAGTGCCAAACATTATTCCAAAGAGACCTCATATGTTTGGTCAATTTAATAACAAGTGATTCACACGTGTCCTCCATATTGAGTAGGGTGGTCCCACCTTCTGATGAATTTCCAGTCCCTATGCCAAAAAAAGCCAGATCATCTCGGTCGGAGGAAAGGCCCTGAAGTAAATTGAAAATCTCCATAAGGAATTCTGATGGTTCGTTAAAGGTCAGAAATACAATTATATTTCGTATTGGACAATATCAGCCCTTGGAATACGTGCACAGACAATATCAGCCTAGGCAACCAAAAGTACTGAGTCTGTAATAGTCTGTTAATGTATATTCTCAGCACCTTAATGGAGCTACTGATATATTTTATGGACAATATCAGCCAAGTCTAAGTAATAAAGTATACTATGCCTTGCTGAGTCCAAATGTTAATATATATTATTAACCATAATTTTAGTTCCCAGTGATGAGTCCAATATTCATCATACTATAGAATTCTGGCTCTATAGATTAGTGTCATACTTTAAGGTGATTATCCAATATTTAAACTGCTATCCTATAAACTTTTATCATACATCTATATTTTGTTTAAGCCAAAAGGCTACCTCAACTAGCTATGGCATATAGATTCAGAAGGTGAGATCACACCACACACATGAAAAACTGTGAATGGATTTAGGCATCAGAGGCCAAGGTCAATAAACCAGACTGCTTATTGCTTTAAAATTACTCTTTGTTGGAAAAAATGTGCTCAAATATCTAGTTACCTATAGAGCAGTTAGTGGACTGGAAGATGTAATGTCTTGATCCACTGTCATTAAACTAGATTTAATATGTACAATTGTAAAGTCAGTTTCCCATATGGTTAAGCACTGGTCTGTACAGGTTTCCTTATTTAGTATATCAAAGAGGACTCTTCCTCCCTACCTAAGAATGTATATAATAAAAGAACATTTCTAGTTCCTAATTACCATGATCTTATTAGTAAATATTCTATAGCTCATAAGCCCATACATTCAAACCTTCGATCATTTGTCCCACTTAGTTTTAATTCTAAATAATAAGAAATTCTTAAATCTGCTCTATCCAAATTAAGGCATCAAATAAACATCACATTTCCTGCCCATATATATGCTTAGGGCTCCATACACATATTTAAAGTGAAAATTTCGTTAGGTGTTAGATACAGATTATATTCATTATACATACAAATCAGTGACTATAATAAATGACGTTAGATAATTAGTTGAATCACATACATTCCTATATTTTCTTCAAATGTCTGTTGTCCTGAAAAGTATAAATTTAGACACATTACATGCAAGAAAAATTACTTATAGTCATTAATGTTAAATGTTTGTAAAAATGCTGAATATCAAGGTCCACCCAAACAAATAACAGTTCTGAAAAGCACTTAATATTACTTCCTTGTTCAAAAACACCTTATAGGTTCATACTAAGCTAACTGCCCTTGCGAACCATTTTAAGCCTAGCCAGTTATTCCTTGTGAGAAACCATTAGGCCACCCTCCCAACCCCATTTGGGAAAACATTAGAAGATGTTCCCTTCATATATAGAATACCATAAGGAAGCTCAACCATTTATAAATCCACCTTGTTGAAGTTTTTTAATGTCCAGCCTGATGTATACATGACACTAGAAACCATTTAAATATTTTTAACCAAATGATTTACTGTTCAGAATTATCAATAAAGATCTTCCATGCTGATAGGTACTTTCATACAAATATGTCACTAGCACAAACCATAATGAGAATATCCACGGACATGAGGTATCCATTTAAACAGATTTCATTCTTATTCTACTAGGCCGTTTCAGTTCTTAGATAACGCCAAATAACTTATGAGAACATTTCAGTGTCCATTAAATATCTGAAGTATTGAAAAGATGTTACTATTTACTAAAGTCTCTCCACATATAGGCATTTCCCAGTAATAGTTGCTTGACCCCAAAATGTAATGCAAATCGGCATAAATATCTGTTCAAATAAAATGCATCACCATCCACCAAAATAATTTCAGCTCTAAAATGGCGCCAGTAACAGAACCATATAATTCCAAATATTAATGTCCATTAGACCCCAAAAGTACTTACTAATAAGTAGAATAGTATATATTTGGTGTATGGAATCAGTTACACTCTGCTCACTAGGCTCAGTCCACCTCGTAGTCTAATGTACGTTGTCTCATCGATAAGAGAACAGGAAACCAGGCCAGCCAACAAATCCATTACAGTAAATGGATATGCTGATGGTTTTTATAACTCCAATGATATAGACCAAAAGAGAAATCGGATTCTAGGTATCAAATCCAATAAATCAGGCTGGCATGAATTATTAACCACAAAATAAAAGAAATGGATAATTAAATTAGGAGGGCTATTTGCACCTGGTTTAAATGAGCATCTTTAATTAGTCACACAATGGTCTACCATTGTGTATTTAATAAATGAGCTGATTGTATTTTATCACACTGTTGAAGGCTATGTAGGATATTAGCCGAAACCGGTCTGTTTAACTTATGCATGAATGATATAATATATATGTATATGTGTATACATTAATAAATAATAGTTGCTGCCACTGTCTGCTGGTTGGATTTTGAGTTTGTATTTGTTTCATTCTCACCAATACAACTTACACTGTTCCTTGTGCTGTTTCATTCCCCATGGGTACAGCTTATGTTGTTCCTCATGATGTTTCCTTACCCATGGATACAGGTTATGGCATTTCTGCCTTTGTTTCATTCCCCACACTACAGCTTATATTGTTTCTTGCTCTCTTTCATTCCCACAGGTATACCTTATGTCAGTACTACCTCTGTTTCATTCCCAGTGGTACAGCTTATGTTGTTCCTCATGCTGTTTCATTCCCCAAAGGTACAACCAGTAGCATAGCTAGAGCAGGGTGAGAGTGGCAACTACCCTGTGTGCAAAGTGTTGTGGAGGTGCGATCAGCCAATCCTGATGCCTCTTTAATGCAATATCGACTTTTAAAAGGCAGTATAGCATTTGTGATCAAACCTGAGGATGTAGCTCTCTTTGTGTGGTCCTGCAGCAGTTTAAAAGTTAAAAAAGTCACTGTTTTTTAATTAATATCTGAGCACTGTAGTGCTCCTTGCAGGCAGGTATAAACTGTAGCAACCGTTTGCTACATCTGTAGCAAACAGTTTACTTCATTTTAAAAAAGAAATTCTTTTTTTAAATAAAAATGTTAAAGGAGGGTTGGGAGCAAGGGAAAAATATTTAATCTTAATAACCTTAATGACTGGGGCAGGAAGGAGGAGGGTGTCGTGCATTTGGCCACCAGGTTGGTGGAAGTGCTGGTGGGGGGCATAGATCTAACTGTAATAAGCCAATCACTTACAATTTTGCAGTTGGCTTATGACAGTGCAGTGCTTTTTTTTGTTTGTTTTTTGCTCTTACTTGAAAAGTTGAGGGGGGGGCACTGGTTCATATTACCAGCCCAGGGCACTGGTTAAACCAGCTATGCCTCTGAGTATAGCTTATGTTGTTCCTAGCTGTTGCTCCAGTCTCCATGTGTTCAGCTTATGTCATTTCTTTCTGAGTTTCATTCCTCATGAGTGCGACTTATGTCATTTTTTACTCTGTTTCATTCCCCATGGGTACAGTTTATAGTGTAAATTCAGAAAAGCTTACATGAAATTTTTTTTTGTTTGAGCATCATGGCATGATGTGCACACGTGCAAACAATTTTAGATTCAATAAACTCCATCTAGCTGCGCACAACCATGCGCATGCATGCATAACTATGTAACCATTCATGCAATACAAATTTTGGCTTAAGTAGCTGAATTTTATGTAAATTAACCAGGTAGAGGGATCCAACAACCCGTAATGCATCCGTGTAGATTCCATGTCCACATTATTAGTGTACACGGAGTCTACATGGAAAGACACAGATGTAAAAGTCCACAAATATCGACATAATTCCCCTGAAAAGGTAAGATCCCATACATAAATGTTCGATTCATAAACTGTGGATGTCTGAAAACAGCAGGAATTATGTCAAATTAATATTAATTTTTTTAAACTTTCCATGTTTGCACTATGTGCCACGTTGTGTAAACATGTTTAACATAAAAATTAAAAAAAATATGTAAAAGAACAGTATAATGTACTCTAGACAGAAGTACTCTAAGACCTTGCCTCGGGTCTGCACAATTGTGCTGTCGTGCTGTTAACCAGTTTACACAGCTATGAACCATGTAGTTTCTAGGCTGTAAGCACAAATATTATGCAAATGAGGGTTAAATGCCATGGATGTGTTGAATCACTAAAGGGACCAACCGTGTATGGATATCCACTTCATGTAGGCTCCTACACAGTGTTTATATTCCCAGTGGATGTGGAAGTTGTCGGGGGGGGGGTGTCATGCCAGTTTTAGGAGTTTTTGTGTGGTTAGTGTATAGGTTTGAGCAGCACGCTACTTGCCACAAATGGTTTGGATGCAGCTTAGCTTGTTCGCATGATCAGACCACCCACGTCCCAGTCATTAGCTAGACATCAATAAATGGAAACCGGATGTATTCAATTAATGTACAGTTTTGCATGGCTATGTTTAGCAATGTTGAGCACAGCGCAGCATTGTGCACTAAAGTATGGCATTTCAATTTTTTCAGTTATATCCTAAGCAGGTGAACTGCATCATAATTAGCCAATCCGACATTGTGGACCTACTCCAGAACTGTACAAAGTATGCACACAACCTACAGTCTGATTTTCCCTCAGTACTCTAAACCATTGGAGTAGAGATTTGGAATTTTTAACTGAGATAATGTGAGGGGTTGCTGCAGTTACTCTACATCTGTACGTGCTACATGCTGTAGTTAATGCTGATGCTGCAGTTACTCTACATCTGTACGTGCTACATGCTGAAGTTAATGCTGTTGGTGATGCTGACAATAGGTCTATGCAGAGAAGGAGAAGGAGAAGAGTGTTCAGGCCCAGGGTAACCTTCCAGGAGCTACATGAGCTGGAGATTGTAGAGTGCTACATGGTTCATAGGTTCATAGATTAGTACTAGGATAACTACCCTTGCGAGACATTTTAAGCCTAGCCAATTATCCCTTGTGAGACTCAAACCCTGCACCTTATGTTTTAAGACAAACACCTTAACCATTAGGCCACCCTCCCAACCTGGACAGGGACATATTACAAGAACTCAGTGAGCCCTGCTGCCCTCATCTCAGAGCCAGAGCTAACAAAGGGGAACCCATCCCAGCTGAAACTAAGGTATGTGTAGCCCTTATGATACTAGCTACAGGTACTTTTCAAAGATCAACTGGGGACATGATGGTGGATGTCACAGGCATCAGCATCTAGGATACTCCACCAATTTCTGGATGCTATGGTCCCACATGCCAGTGAGCACATATCTTTTCTCCTTTCCACTGAGGTGAGGGCCAGCAATATGCAACAGTTCTACCATGTAGTGCACTACTCTGAAGTGCTGGATGCCATACAGTGCACTCATGTACACATCAAGGTATCACATGGTGAGCAGGGTAGCATCTACGTTAACCACAAGGGATACCACTCCATCAACTGACAAGTCATGTGCAATGCCCAGAGGATTATCTTGAATGGATGTGTTGGCAACCCTGCCAGTTCATAGGTTCATAGGATGATACTAGGCTGTTAATCCGGAGCCCCTTATAAACTGAGCCAAGAATTTTGTCCATGTTCCCACAAAGTCAGCACCTGTTTCCCCTTTCCATCAGGGACAGAGATGGGATCCCAGGGGTGTCTGTTCTCTTTCTCATCCAGTCATCCAGGTTCCTCTTAAAGAGGGCTAGTGAGGTAATCTGCATGACTCACATATCTGGCACACATCACAGCTTTATTGGATGTTTGCAAGGGGAGACAGTCCACAGGGCCATTTACTGGGGGATGCTGGCTATGCATTGGAAATGTGGAAGATGATACCCATCAGAAATGCACACACACCCCCATGGAAGAACACCATAATAAGGCACACGCACAAACTAGGAACATCATAGAGCATGTGTTTGGGCTTCTGAAGTCACTGTTCATAGGTTCATAGGTTGGTACTGGGCTATCTGCCCAAAGGCATATATTAGCCCAGCCACATTGTGCGGTATTCACCTCCCCTAGACCCTTGTACGAGCAGCTAGTACCTTTGGCCCCAACCTAGTAGTGCTATTGGTGTGATCCGCGGTGTGAACTTTCTGTTACCCATCCACTCATCAAGGTTCCTCTTGAAGAGTGATAGTGAGGGGCTCTGTCTTATGTAGATCGGGACCCTGTTCCATAGTAAGGGAAGTCTCTGTGAAGGGAATCTATCCCTCCAGCATGTTCTATTCATTGTTGTGTTGAGGTTTATATCCCTAGAGCGTGTAGCTCGAGTAGATTTGGTTTTGCTAAGATGGACCATGTTCAACAATTCTGGGTTGGACATGGCTCTGTATGTTAGACAGAGATCGCCTCTGAGACAGCGGTGTGCAACAGAGAAGAGTTTTAGCTTTTTCAGTCGTGCTGCATAGGGCAACTGTTTGAGGCCTGTAATCCTCTTCGTTAGGTACCTCTGTGATCTCTCCAGCTGCTGGAGATGTCTAGCCAGGTACATTCCAATTGGTGCATTGTACTCAATAATGGGTCTGATGAGGGAAGAGTAGAGGGGCACCATTACATCCTTAGATCTTGATGCGAACCATACCTCTCAACCTGCATCTGGCCAGCGGTGGATAAGCACAAAAAAAAAAAAAGCCTTACTCAGTGTGTGTGGCTGCTCACATCCTTTACAGTTACGCTTCTTTTTGCTTATTTTTTTTGATGTGCCTTTGCAAACCTGCCTCCAGAAATCTTGAATCGCTTATCTTATTTGCTGCAATCATCGCATCTTTTTTTACTTCTCAGTCCCTCTCAAAATGCAGTTGCTACATACACCAAGGAAGAGTACTTCTACAGCCCTGTTTAAGCATATTAAGCGTTTTGACTCCTAGTCGGACTCCCTGGTGGACTGTTCTATGCTGCAATTGCTCCAAGCTTTTTTTTTTCGCTGCTTTTCGCGCCATGTGCTAGCTCTACGGCTCCGGTCTGTTGTCATGCTGCTTTATGCTGCCCAGCGATGGAAATGATGAAATGGCCAGCCAGCCGAATGATGATGATGAGCTCCTTCCAATTCCGACTGGCTGGTAGCTAGCCCGGCGCGTGATGGCGGCAGCTCGTGATGGACGTGAGCCGGCCAGCAGGATATTTTAAAAAAAAAAAAAAAAAAGAAGAAAAAGAAATGGAAATGGGTGCTACCTGTGGTCGTGGCACCCCTTCATTTGGACCCCAAAACTCGGTAAAAACCGAGTAATTCGGGACGGTTGGGAGGTCTGATGCGAACCCTTTCGTGATCAGATGGGTCACATAGAAGGTGCCTAGATATATATGTTGGAGCCCTGCAGTATACTGCAGCCACACATGCACAGATATTGGCAGTATGTGCTATGCTACACAATCTGATCATGCTGAAACAGCTGCAGCAGGATCAGCAAATGGAAGGGATACACAGCCCCCCACTAGTGCCAAGGCCACCACAGTCACAGGATGACTGGGAGGAGGAACCCCCTGCTAATGCCCCTGTATGCAGATGTAGGCATGCTCTGTATGCCCTGGCTTTGGCTAATAGACAATGCATAGCACATTCACTGACAACCTAGGGATCTAGGGACTAATACCTTTCTCCTATTCACATACATATATTAAAATTAATGTCAGGCAACTCACGCATCCTGTACCTGTCCATGTATTAGCTGTGTACTGCTTGCATCAGACGGGGTTATCCCTGAACTACAGTTGTGTCAACTGCTGCATTTGCAAGGTACGTCCATCACCTATATAGTATACTAGTGGATTATTATTATGATATGCCATTGTAGCTATGGACCTGGTCCATTATGCAGGTGACTATAGTGGGGAATTTGGACAGAAATTACATCCACATGGGACTACAGATACATATACAATGATACCACACCATAAAAAGTTTAATGGATAAAACTTTCGGGTCTACACCCTTCATCAGTATTGATACTGATGAAGGATGTATACCCGAAAGTTTTATCCATTAAACTTTTTATGGTGTGGTATCGTTGTATGTATCTTGCATTTGGCAGTAACACCATTGTTACTTTAGTTTACTACAGATACATATTCCACTATCATGTCTCCATTTGTAATCAGTAGGCCTCATGCACAGAATATTCGCGCAGTCCTACTGCAGCTGATTACTGGTACATCATTCAAGGCAGCTGTTAGAACGGGAGGTTAAATGACAGTCAGACTAGTGTGTATCCTAACAGAACATGTGGTTTGTTCCACCACCCCTCAAAACAATAGTGTCCTCTTGTAACTGCCATAAAAGTAACTCATCCATGCTATATGAGCATTTGATACAGTTAGTATGCCACACAGTCTCAGAACAGTAATATAGAATTTGATCTTACATTGTATATGTCAGATAACTGAGGAATAGCAATGTACATATTTATGCAGGCGATAGTGTGATGAACGATCTCCTTTCTCTCAAGGTGCTTCTGTTCATAGGTTCATAGGTTCATACTAGGCTATCTGCCTGAGGGCATTTGCAAGCCTAGCCCATCGTTTTGTGGCTTACGCCACCCCTTAAGTATGGGGAACTATACCCGTTATTTTGCTGTGCCTCTGTCGAGCAGTGACACTGAGGTAATCCTGGGGTATATGCGATCTCTCCCATCCATTGGTCAAGATTTCTCTTTGAACAAGGCCAGCGAGTGCTCTGCCTCACATGTACGGGATTTTGTTCCACAGCATAGGGAGTCTTTGGGTGATGAATCTATCCCTCCGCACGTCTATTAATAGCGGTAATAGAGGTTTAAGTCTCCCGCCCTTGTGGCTCTGATGGATCTAGATTTTTTGAGGTGAAGCATATTCATCAAATCTGGGTTTGACATGGCCTTGTATGTTAGGCAAAGGTCACCTCTGAGCTCTGTTGTTCAAAAGACTAAGGTGGTCAGCTTGTATAATGGTATTCAGGGGTCTAATCTGGAGGTGAGCAGATATTTTGGATGAGAAATAGTAATAAGGTTTGTTTTACAGACTGTGTCTCTGTGTGTGCTATACTGTTATTAACATCTTTCTTATATTAGTTCCACATTTGTGCAGTATAACGCATATCTACAACCAATTTAATAAGTTTTAGCCAGTTTGCACTAAGCACAGTAGTGCAGAAAAAGGGACAGAAGTCAAACTATGAAACAAACAAATCCCGGCCTGGAGTACAGCTAGGAGTGGGCTGGAGTCTTAGCATATGTAATAGTAAGGATGTGATGTAAGCAGTGCACCTCCACTTGCGTCCTGCTTAGCAACATGCAAACAGGTCCAAAAATGCCAATGCACATGCCTGTACACTTTGTTAAGTAGAGTGCAAATCAGTCGCTCTTAGCGCAATTTATTTTAAAAATGTCATATATATATATACATATCTATATATATATATATATATATATATATATATATATATATATATATATATATATATATATATATCTATATCTATATATATATATATATATATATATATATATATATATATATATATATATATATCTGTCTCTCTCTTTATATATACATATATATATATATATATATATATATATATATATATATACATATATATGGTTTCACTTCATATTGCCGAGATGCTGAAATATCAAATTTCAGCATTTCGACAGTGTAAAGCCGAAACCATTAAAACACCAACACCTCACAACCACAAAATCACATTGAACACACAGCATACAGCACACAACACACAAACCATAACACCCACACCACAAAACACTGAAATATAACACAACACCATACAGACACACAACTACACTGCACATATGCAGGGGGGCAAGCCCCCCCCTGCACCCCCACCCCCTTACTTATGTATACCAACTCTGAGATCACACAAACAGTAAAAAAAAAATTTCACACACAGCCAACACACACACTCATGCCCCCACCTCCTTACCCTGACCCACTTGTATAAGTTACAAAAACACTCACGCACACTCACTCACCTTAAACTGCAGACACTATCCAAGCCGAACACTTCCATACATTAAGGAAAATGCATAGGCGCAAAATCGACATAGTCCTATTCGCGATTATGCATTTTCATTATTTAGTGGTTTTGGCTTCATGAACACGAATTGCTGAAATTCGATATTTCAGCAATTCGCGTTTATGAAGTGAAACCATACATATATATATATATATATATATATATATATATATATATATATATATATATATATATCTGTATGCACATAACCATCTCTCTCTCTCTGTGTATTGATACAAATATACATATAATAGACACACACACACACACACACACACACACACACACACACACACAAATACACATATATATTTATATATATATATATATATATATATATATATATATATATATATATATATATAGGTGTGCCTTCTTTGAAGGTTGGGTGTCGTGCTGGCATCTTGGCACCGTAAAAATCCATTGCCAATCATTAGCGGATGGGAGTTCCGCTGTGGCGACCCCTAACTGGGAAAAGCCGAAAGACATGTGTATACATACATATATATATATATATATATATATATATATATATATATATATATATATATATATATATATGGGTCTACTTCAAAGCATTGAAAGCCCACAATATCAGAGACCAAATCATTGAGATTAAAGCATCGAAATCTCACTTCAGCAAACGACCTGAATGACAAATCCATTCCCAGGGTAAGAAACCACTCATACCACAACTAATGAAAACAAAACCATACCATTCCCAGCCCATCCAGTTTGGGGGCTACTCCCCCCACACACCCCTCAACTAAATGTATCAACTCTGAGATCACACTATGGTTGGGAAAAGGGCAAAGTCCACCTCATTGACCAACAAGTTACTTAACATGGGGATGGATTCACCAATCCGGTCATTCGCTGAAGTCAAAGTCAAAAGTCAAAGTCAAAGTAAACATTATTGTCATTCAGAAATCGCACAAGTGCAAAAGCTGAATGAAATTCCATGTCTCCGGACTCAGTGTGCAGACAACATATAGACTATTTTCACAGACATTTACAAATCTAACGCCTCGTTATTACATCTTGGACATGCAGGTAGACAGATTAATATTGCACATAATTAGAAACACATTTTAACACTTTTCGAACTGAACATTTACTTGCATGAGACTTTAGTATTGCACAGGTACTTGGTTAAGACATTGCATTAATCCTTGCACAGAAAGAGACATTTGGGTATTGTACCGTGAACATTAGAGTATTGCACTATGGAGCTTAAAGTATAGCACTATGGTTAATTTACAAATTTGCAACATGTATTGCACTGAAAGAAGATATATTTTATTATATTGAAACTGGCCTAGATGGCCTATAAGTTACAGTCATGGTGAATATTGCACTAAATATTAGATGAGACTGGTGACCAGGTTAATGAACAATTTGAAACAGTTTCTACTGACCCAGGTGGACATCATGGAATGTCGTGGTTACCAGAGTTCAGCAGCCTGATGACATTAGGGAAGAAGCTATTCCTGAATCTCGTAGTTGAACATATGCTTCGGAAGCACTTTCTGGATGATAGATGCAGTAACAGTCTGTAAGCAGGGTGAGTGCAATCTTTAATTATTCCTCTGGCCCTGCTGAGACATCTGGATAAGTACAAGTTGTGAATAGGTTGTAAGGTGGTCTTAGTGATCCTCTCGGCTGTCTTCACCACTGTCTGGAGGGATTTACGCTCAGAGGTAGAGCAGCTTCCATACCATACTTTGAGGTTGTTCATCAAAATGCTTTCTATAGTACCATTGTAAAAGGTAGTGAGAACTGTTGATGGGAAATTCGCTCACCTCAGCCTTCTGAAAAAGTGCAATCTCTGGTGCACTTTCTTAACTATGGCATTTATATTTGTGTTCCAAGACAAGTCCTCATTGATGTCACTCCCAGAAACCTCGTGCTTCTCACTCTTTCAACCGTTTCCCCATTGATGGTGAGGGGAGAATGTTCCTTGCAATTTTTCCTGTAGTCCACAATTTTCTCTTTTGTCTTGTTCACATTTAGTGCTAAGTTGGTAATTCCACACCAGGTAATCACTTGTTCCACCTCATCTCTATATGCTGTTTCATCATCATTACTGATGAGGCCTAAAACCAATGTGTCATCAGCAAACTTGATGATGTGACCTGTATTGTACCTGGCCATACAATAATGTGTTAACATTGTGAACAGCAAGGGACTTAGTACACATCCTTGTGGGACTCCAGTGTTAAGAGTGATACTGTCTGACGAGTTATTTCCTGTGCACACTTTCTGAGGTCTGTGAGAAAGTCAAGAATCCAGTTACAAAGTGGAGTATTGACACATAGTTGAGTAGCTTCATTACTGGATGAAGAGGGATGACTGTTTGAAAAGCAGGGCTGAAGTCAATGAATTTCAAATGAATACCCTCACGTAGGCATTTTTATTCTCAAGGTGTTCCAGGTGAAGTGAGGTTTCACTGCTTTCATTTTGATAATTTGGTCTTCGATACTGTGGGCTTTTGATGTTTTCAGGTAGACCCATATATTATATATATATATATATATATATATATAGTTTCACTTCCAAAGCTCAAAATTTCAAATCATTGAACATCTAATTATCGAAGACCAGAGGATAGACTTCGCCCCCACACCCCCTGCTACTTAAATATGCCAACTCTGAGATCACACTATATTGAAGAGAATGGTAACGTTCCCGTTCCTCACTGTATGGTGATTTCCATTGACAAGGTTCGATATTTCAAATCTTCGATCCTCTGGTTTTCGGTAATTAGAGGTTCAATGATTTGAAATTTTGAGCTTTGGAAGTGAAACCATTCATATACATTTATATATGTGTGTGTGATTGTGTGTATGTCTGTAGTGCTCTACATACCTAACTCATAGAGAAGAAAGATGCACTAAACCACGTATAATATTGTGCAAAGGACAAGAAATAAGGGCTGTACTTTAAATAATGCACTTACAAAATGTGGAAGTGCATAGAATAACATGTGTTGCATTTGGAGGAATATTGTGAAGTCTGATATTCACATTTCTGGCAGTCTTTTCTCACATCACATGTACATGATGCCACATTTGACAGCAAACCATAATTTAGTATGAAACACCTAAATATGAGTCAAACGTGTGGACAGTAGAGAGTTATAGTGCCCTGCTATTCCAGACCACATGTCTGCCTAAGACTACATGTGGTAACCTTGAAAATGTATGGCACAGTATAAGATTATGTACACATATTGTGAAGCCATCTGTTTGTATCTACACCAGCAACAACACAAACATTCACTACAGCTCCCTGTGTCTGCTGGATTTCACCACGCATACATCAACAACTGAAAATGTTGTGGAACGTGTAATGTGTGCTCAGTCATGGACAGGGCAAATTGATTGTGGCCACAGCTTGCCCATCCAAATACAAACAGGAACATATGCCCAAAACGGGTATTGTTGTCATATAGCTAGGATAAAAAACAGTTATCTGACTGCTTGGCTACTAGCTGCAGATGACAGTAAGATGCAGTGTGACTCAGCAGGCCTCCCAAGCTGTTCCTCATAGGGCTTGGTTAGGTCCTCTAGTATTACTTCACCCACAGTCATTTATAAAGCAGATTTGAGCTGTGGAATGCACGTTGAGTACTGCATTCTGTAACCCTACAATAGGTAGGGGTTCTAATTTCCTTCAGGTGTGTGTGTGTGTGTGTGTGTGTGTGTGTGTGTGTGTGTGTGTGTGTGTGTATCTGTCTGTCTGTCTGTATGTGTGTGTGTGTGTGTGTGTGTGTGTATGTGTGTGTGTGTGTGTGTGTGTGTGTGTGTCTGTGCGTGTGTGCGTGTGCTTAACAAATGAGTGTGAAGTCTGAACTGGCATGGGTTTGTACTGTTTAGGGCCTTGCAGTTGATGTAGGCCTCCAAACTCTTCACATCCACAAGACCTGCGGATGTGAACTACTAGAAGGTTACCTACAATCATGTTAATGTCAGACTTGAGCCTTGGCTCATGTGATAAGTACTGCATTCTGTAGTCTGCAAACATAGCTAGGTAGGGGTTCTGTTTTCACTGCAGCCATCTGTGTGTGTCTGTCCATAAAGATTATAAAGTGTAAATTCCACAATGGCATGGTTTTGCACTCTTTTGGGCCTTGCAGTTGATACAGGCTTCCAAACTCTTGCGCTCCACAAGGTCTGCTGATGTCATCTACTATAACATTACCTAAAGTCATATTAATATTATACTTGAGCTGTGGCATTTGTGATAAGTACTGCATTCTGTAGTCTGTAAACTTAGATATGGGGTTCTATTCTCACTGCAGCCAACTGTGTGTGTCTTTCCATTAAGAAGAGTATAAGTGGGATCCTGAAAAGGCATATTTTTGCACTGTTTTGAGCATTGCAGTTGATGCAGGACTCCAAACCCTTATCCTCCACAAGGCCTGCTGATATCTTCTATAACATTACCTAAAGTCACATTAATATCAGACTTGAGCCATGGAGCGTGCGATAAGTACTGCTTTCTGTAGTTCAACAGACACTGCTAATATCATTATTAATGGATTATTGCTTATGTATACATCACAACATGCCATGGTCGCAGTGGCCTAACACATATGTACATGTAAGATGTTATTAGATTTATGGTGTCATTCTAAGGTAAAACAGTACCTGACAGTATGGATTAACATGATGGATTGAGTACGTTGCTTTGCCAGGCATAGGGCACTTGCCTGAACCATACTCCCATTATTAGGCATGGTTGCAAGAACAGACTTGCAAATGTGACAAAGTACAACTCCAGCAAAGTAAAAGTCATGCTGCTAAACCCTTGGGGTTCACAGTGTAAAACACACACTCTGTAGGCACTCTTTGCATTGAAGATGTGGATGCCTGTGGAGTCACAAAAAACTTGTTCAAGTTTGCAGTAAGTACTTTGGCCTTGCGAGGCTACAATGACTTTCAAATAACCAGACAGCAAATGGAAGTTATGTGAACTAATGTGGTACTGCAGTTTTGTGTTCCAGGAACCTAGAAGTACAGTATGACACAGATAGGACATGCTGGAGGGGCAGGAAGATCTCTCAAAGGTTGACACTCCTCTGTGGTACGCCTCACATCCATGTCAAACAGAGCACCTCCATTACTCTGTTGAAGGGAAGACTGCATGAATTACTATGAAAATGTTATGTAACATGGATCACTGCTGCTGTGGACCTTGCTAGACAGACTTTGGATATCTATGTCATCTGACATTGAACATTATACTATGTTGCAACAGCTATGTTCCTAATCACCATCAGTTCACTACACAAGTCACACCCTATGAACCTCAGAACCAAAGGCAAAATACATGCAAAACTGAACATTATACTGTATTACCATTCTGATGACATTTGTCTTCTGTGCTGATATACAATTATGTGCTCTGATGCTGATAGTTTGATTGTAGATGTGCACCCAGAGGTGTGTACTACACAATCCCGAAAAACAAACATAGATATTTCCATGAGACACATTTCATTGTGTGTCTCCACAGCCCTTAAAACAGCATCCATTTTAACACAGACAAAGTATTATGCTATCTACAGTATAAATGGCAAAGTACAATATCTGTAAATGATCAGTACAAGTAGGATGTCAACAGCACCAGTTACAATGTCTGTAAATGATCAGTACAAGTAGGATGTCAACAGCACCCGTGGGTGAGAGGAATTCATACTAATGTTGATAGTCATGCTATGCATCAGACACAGTTTTAGTTCCCTGCATCCATAAGAAAGATGATAGGGATGTGGCACAGTTATCATCACATGCACAGGATGTTGTGTATGAGTGCAGGAGGCCTAGGCTGACCCAATAGGTTAGAAAGCATGTGTGTGAGTAAGCAAGGGAAGCAGGCAAGGTGGACCATGGAAATGTGTGTCTGTAGGAGCCTTCAATGTGATATTGGTGTGTGAGTGTGTACATTAACGCAGCCAAACTAAATGCTATCCCTATGTGTCTGTATGTTGGACAACTGTTAGCCATGCACATCTCCTCACCTGGGCATGAGAACTGGCTCTGCCAGGAGTTGCACTGGCACCTCCACTCCCAGGTTCAGATACTGTACTAATGCCTGAAGGAGACTGATGTCTGCTGGGCATGTGTCCTTCACAGGAATGCCCAGAACCACACCTACTATGGGAGCATGATTGGGCACCGTCATGCTGACTGTCAGCAGATGTAGTTGCTGACTTATGCCCACAAGGCCGACACTCTACTCCATTCAGACGTTAAATCACAGACAATGTGCATTCCATGACAGATAGTCTGTGATCTGTCTCAAAACTATCTCTTTCCATTGCATCAATCAACTGATCCAGGGTATCAGCAATGTGGTGGAGGCAGTCACAGATGTCAGACTGTGCTGCATCCATAACCCTGAGCATTCATCACTAGTTCCTTTTTGAACATGCCCGTGCCTCCATGATAGCCCTAAACATATGCCGAGTGACACATGATGAGATGCCTGCAACAGGTGCTGGAGGGAGAGCAGGCCTCCTACGAGCACTACTATCAATCCACCTGTGTGGAACTTCGCCAACAGTTTGGCCATGGCCAATGTTGACAGTCACTGTAGCCACAATAGCCACTTTCCTGTTCAATGTCCCCACCCTCCAACTGTCCAATATCTGTGTCCTCAGGGGACTGTGTATGCATAGGCATACTGGCTGAGTATGGTGATAATGGTGGCTGAGGGATGAAGACCTCCTTGTCTGATTCAGACTTTGCAACCCCCAGCTGTGCCTCAATTTGGCCACCATCATCATCAAAGTCTGAAGAGACACTGACCTCAGGTGGTGTGGGGACAGAGACCAACCTCCCTGGTAACCTGTGATAAAAAGGAAGAAGTAATACATTAATACCTGCACTACTATGGTGTAATATATGTTAAGCTGTATACACTGCTGTCACTATTACAGACTTTTATACATCTCAACCTCAGAGAGTAGGACATGTGGACATTGTTTTCTAACCACAATCTGTAATGATTTGGAAATAATCAGAAAACAACAATCTTATGAAAAAAAGTAATGTAGACTGTGGACATTCTGCAAAAATCTTTACAGTTGACAGCTATGGCATTCATTAATGTCCTGTCAGTAGCTTTTAAGTCAATCACTATGGGCATACCTACAAGGCAGCAGTTTGAGTCTAAACTGTGGACATTCAGAAAATATCTGTACAGTTGACAATTATGCAGACAGTACATCAATGCAGCCAGAAGGCCTGGGATGACACTTTAGCTAATACATTAAAATATATCTACATTTCTGACATAACAGTTTTCTGCTTACCAGCAGCAGGAACACAGCCTCTTCCAATTCCTGACAGTCTAGAAAAAAGTTGAGGGAGAGGTCATAGCAACAGCAGCATGTGTTAGAGTATAACAGGGGGTAATATGTCCAATAATCTCATATCTACAGTAACTGCTATGTTAAAAGGTATGTGGGTGACAATCTCTACATGAGGTTAAAACTGCAGCTAACTTACTTTCCTCCCCAAAAAACACCTGACACCCATGTCAAACTATATACACCTTTACAGGATGAATGCAACAGTTTTCTACTGCTGATCTAATGAAGCATACCTGGAAGCTTATCTTGAAAGGAACAGTTGGCACCCACGTCCACATTTTGGCTGATGGGTGTCTGGGAGCTGTCCTGTGTAGCAAGATTTTCCAGGAATTCCTCTGTCACTGTGAGAGGAGGTTCTGCTGCAGACCCACCATCAGTGACCTGATAATACCTGGCCACATCACCATCCCGCCTCCTTGCTGCATGCATCATGTCTGTGGCACAGTGTTGCTCTTGCTCGTAGCTGTGATTTTGATGACCCACGGCATTGATGTTGTGCACCAGTTCATCCCACTGGGATGCATGTTCTGACCTATTTGCCCTCCCTTGGGACAGCAAGATTTGATAATGTTATCGCAATGCCTCAAAGATGAGGTTGTTTTCCACTTCAGAAAATGGTGGCCTACAATATGCATGCATAATGTTTACTGATATACAAAGAAATGAGAGCTCATATAAGTGTCACATACACACGAGTAAACTATGTAGACATACAGCAGTAAAGGAAGGCTCTCAGTATTCACCGCTGATTACACATCTCATATTCAACAGTGGGCCAGAAATACAAAGGGTGTGGATACAACTAGGATAGTAGCAACAGTGACATATTCCTGTTTGTTCCATGACAGATAATCGTGTATGATCACACACCCAACACAGGAGTGCATTGTAGTGTGCTCCATAGCAGGAAATACCACCCCCCCAAAATAAAAAAAAAATAACAATAGTGCCAACAGAGCAGCAGTGCACTACTACAACTACTATCGAATGAAGTACCCAGAAGACCTGTGTACCGAGTTATCACACAGCATCATACCCTTGGTGTACTCTACATCCTCTGTATGTGTAACAGGGCTGGAGATTAATGCCATGTCACGAGTACAGTTCTAACAAAGGCTTACTGATGTAATCCATATTCCCACTAAGTATATTCAAACACATGCATCATGTAGAAAACAAAATGGTTGCATACCTGATAGAGTACAGTACTCCTCTGTTGAAAGATACCACTCTACAAGAAATGTATCAACGAGTTAGAAATAGGAAGTGGCACCATCCACACTGTTTTACCCAGCTACAAATTTGCCTTTTTATGATGGCTCTCATTAGCAGTTGATTGCATCTGAACCAATCTGTGCTTCAGAAATGCTACATGCAGCATATAGAGCTGATTTGCAGTATAATCTGCCAATCCCATGTAACTACTCAACAAAATATAAGGCCTCAATATAGATTCCATCCCCGTTCTTATATGTTGAGATGAACATTAGTGGGGTAAAGATACAATGTCAGCACAGAGAGAATGTTTGTAGCAGCTACATTTTACATACAGATGTGTGTAATACAGACTGAAGCTGCTTCTACTGGCAATAGACATAGACAGAGAGGGTGAAGTTTTTTCAGGACGACAACACAGAAGAGTAACTATGAGACATCTGGCAGCCTTGATGAACAGCCAGAACCAGACTGAGAAAATTTATTGCACTGGAAATTAAGGTATGCATTTAAGATAAGTATGTTAGCCATAGGCATCATTGACAGAGTAAAAGGTAACATGACTGGTGTGTCCTAGAACAAGGTAGGTGGTACATTAACCATAATGTCAACCAGTCAAATAACTGCCAAGTCATGTGTAATGTCATGATAGTCATCTGGAACGTGTGCTGGCAACCCTTGCTTCTATCATGACTTCCATATATGTGTGTTACCTTTACACCTATGGTTGTCTGGAATATCACTGGCAAATCATTTAGGACTGCAGTCTATAATTACTGGGCCACATTTGAATTACATACCTCAAATTTCTCTGGAAATTCATGCTAATGCATAACCTGACATTCTAGGGACTTTCTAGGGTTGTAATACCAGCATTGAAAATGTGTAAAAGTGTGTTCCTATATGTAGGCCTTTGACCTTTGTTATTTAGAAGTACACATTTCATCTGTACTGAATTGGATGGATAAATAGATGATGACACAGTCATACATATCACAATTTATAATGCTGATGTATACATACATGTATTTAAATGCTAGACACAGCTGTATTTGAACCCAGGACCCTGTGAACCAAAAAATAAATGTTTTTAAAGCATTTCACAGACTGAGCTACAGAGTCAGTGCTGTGTGTGTGTTTTTAAATGTTGTACAGATAATTGCACACTGAAATGCTGTGACATACCTCACTTATATCTATTACTATGTGCATGGCTTTATAGTGATGTAGTTCTCTACCAGAGACCCACTTAAACTCCTATTTTTCCATTACTCATGTAGCAGGTGTATTTTTACATGTTGTAGATATAATTGCACAGTTACCTGCTGTTAGATACCTCATTTACATCTATTGTTATGTGTATGGCTTTATAGTGATGTATTTCTCTACCAGATTCCCAGTTAAATTCCAATTATTCCATTAATCTTTTAGCAGACTTGCTGCATAATGCACAGCATAGCACACACACTCTTAATGATGAGAACATGACAATTACTATGTTTTGTTTACAACAGATGTCCTAATTTACTGGCTGTGTGGCTTGGTGGATTAATACACTATTGTTCAAGTCAGATGGTACTAGGTTTGAAATTGGGTGTAGGTAAACTTTTTGAACATGGTTATTATGCTTTCACATACATGTAATAATACACTGTCATTTAGCTTGCAGCATTGCACAAATGTTCTTTAAAGAAAAGAAAATTCGGGAGATAAAAAAGTGGTGAAATGAGGTACAAGCAAGGAGAAAACCATAGTGAAAGGCAGGTAGAAATGTGCAGGAAGGGTGTAGAAAAGAACCATAGCTATCAATTTCTTCAACAATAACAACTGTGCACTTGCAACGATTTTTAACTGACTTTGGAGTGTCACCCACAGAGAGAGGGGTGACGACAACATAAGTGCATTGTCAAGCCAATTGGACCAAATAAAGTGTGTCCAATGGACACATGCAAAATGGAGAGCTATGTATGGGACGATATTTTTTTTCGGGGCAGGTGCCATTTTTTTTAAGGAGAGAGTGGAATGTTGGTGAAGGGATATACATATGTGAGGGGAAGGTAAGTTGGGAAGGTGAGGAAACATTTGCAGACAGACAAGACAGACAAGATATCAGACAAGGTTGGTGAGGGACATAAGAGGAGGGTGAACACATTGGTTGGGGTGGGTGTTGGGGGACCCCAGTCCCATGGATGTCAGACACAGTAGAAGTGTGATTCATGTTCTCACCCATGGGACTGTTAGCACTGCACCTTCACTGCTCATGTGGAGGCAGTGGTCAATGCCGGTGCCTGGGGAGACTGCCCCACCAGGATGGACAGCATGCTGTCCATCAAGCGTAGTCATGTGCCAGCAGTCTGCTACACATGCCTACATACCATGCCTAGCAGTTGTGCATGGGTGACATAGGCATCCTCTCTGCCTACACTCCTAGAGGGTGGCACACTCCAAGCCTGTGTGGCGGAACTACCTGATGGAGCAGGTAGTACAGGAGCAGTGGTGGGTGCCACTAGGCTGCGGCCCAGACATGCTGGGCCCCGGTACCTCAACTGGGGGAGCCAAGGTAGACGGATCACCAGGAACCACCCTACCTTGTTGATCTGTGGTAAATGAAATAGAAACATAAAGAAAATAAAACAGTATCCCAAACAAATGCAATGAATATGATAAAAGAAAATAATAATGAATAATGGAAAAAACTGAAAAAGAATATAATGAGAAATACAACAATAAATATTGTAAGTTATATTGTTTTAACAACAAAACAATATTAAGTTTTACATAAGGGCAACATAAGAGGTGCTACCAAGTAATATGATAATAACAAACAATAATAGTAAATATATTGTAGAATTAAGAAAAGAAAAGGGTGGGGTGAGAGAAAAAATGAGAACATTAGTAACTTCACAGATACTATAACAAAACATACTACAAATAAGTACTTTTATATATGTTAGATTTTGCTTGTAATATTACTGACTGTGGTGACATTTATTATTTGAAATAATAACCTGTTCTTTACACATACACACTATAGTTCAGATCATATTGCATCTAGCAATAATTCAATGTTGCTTATATTGGATATATGATGTTCCACGTACATACCTCTCAACATCTTAGCACAAGACATTATGGCCCAAGCCATACATAATGGTGGGACAAAGGCACAATAAGGACCATTCTTACATAGTGTGCTCTTACAGTAGTAGCAAGTTATTCAGATAACAGATTTGGCATTAAAATACATTTTCAGAGATGTCTAATATCTGCAATTCAGAGGTATTACATTTTTTATGACACTGATCCTCACCAATTTGCCAGAGACTGACCAGTAAAACAAGATTGTATACCAAACTGATTGCCCATATGGGGCAATACTCAGTACATTCTGCAAAACTCATGACGGTTGAGTGGTATGTGCATGTACACTGATTACACTTGACAGCTGGACAGTCATCGCACAGGTTTGTGGGTGTCAACTTCACATGCAAGTATGGTTATATTTCATTGATGAAATGGTAAAACAGTATTGAAAACAACACAATTTTTCAGTTGGCTAGTGTGGGATTATAACCCTTAAGCAGTGACTACAGTAATACTGAAAATTTTATTTGAAATACAACATTATGACAACACTGTCTTCTTTTATACTTTATTGATTCTTGTTGTTTCAAATCTTGCATTTGCACACATGGATAGCTGCCTAGGACTTCTGTTAACATACATGTTTACCTAAATCAGTTATAGACTGCAATCAACAGCATATTTCTGACAGTGAGCAGACCGCAACATTGACTCTTAATCTGGGTATTCAGCAACATTAAGTAATGATTGAAAGGTATGCTACACAGTGCTGCATGCTTACTTGCTTTTATGGTTCAGATATGCACTGCCACATTAATGAAAGTGTATGATGTCCCCAGTATTTCATACATGACTGTTAAGACTGCAATATTTGTACTTTTTTATCTTCGTATTCATTCATTCATTTAGTACTTTACTGATTTTTCTTACATACCACATGCTTGCCTCATCCCGGACAAATGCCTTGCATGGGACCGCACGTTGCAGGACCACTCTTCTGAGGCTGTGGTAAGAGAGGGAAACGATTATGCATACCAGTTGTGCACAGATTGAGCTTGTATATTTGTAAATTACTAGAAAACATACTTATATATCTGTGGGGTGTTCCAAGCCTGTGCCTCTTGGATCCACTGATCCAAAGTATCCCTCTTCCTTCATTGGAGGTCATCAAAATGGTGATGACCCTGGTCTCCAGTGCGGGGATACCAGTCACACTGGTCAGGTCCCTGGTCAAACTGTCCTAGGCTTCAGACTTGCATTCCTGAGCCAACGTACTTCTGCTGCAGCAGCCAGGGTCCATGGTGCTGTACCAGGAGTCCAATAAAAATACTAGACTCTTGAACACCCCAACTCTGTGCCTGAAAGCAGACTCCTTCCTCCATGACCACCATACCCACATGCAAGAGTAGGCTCCAGGGAATACTGTACAGTTCCTGCCAACTGCACTTTAAATAGGATACATTCTCTCCATTGCACATCAAACTGAAACTTTCAAAATACACTGCATCACTTAGCATTGCACAAACATGGAAGTCCCATATTTAAGCAATGCTTAGCAACACATAACTTTTCTAAATATAGCAATAATTGAATTTGAAGTGAAAGTATGTTTCAGTGACACAATACAGTTTGATGGCAATATATATAAAATATATAATTGCCCAGGATCTACTACACTATAGGTCATCACTCAACCTACAGGAGTAAAAGGAACTCATATATTTTCACATATAATGAGAAGGTACTACTGTAAGCATAGCACAACTTCACTGCTTCACTTTACAGGTTTGCATGGTGCCCAGAATTGCACAACTAAAACAATTGAAAACATACGGTTTCTATTTTTAGATGTCGGCGCATGACTGATGCATGGGTGCACAGAGCTAAGCATAGCTAGATAACGTGGTACATTGTGCAAACATGCACATCAAAAGAAACAAAAATAAAAAAATCCAAACTAGTGAAGTAATTGCATAAGCATCTTCGGGAATATTTCTTATACTCCCTTCGGTCAGGGTAACGCGTTGACAGGTATGTGAGTGTGCCATTGGTGTTGCAGGAATTCATTATATGTGGTTGTTCTGTGAGGTTCCATGCCACAAAACCTCCCTTAGGTGCATTGCACAATTAATATGCATGGCAAGCTGCTGAGGGAAGAGTGTGGCCATGTACACAGATACATTCAATGTAGGATCTACATGGAGCCTATATGGATTTTATTGAATCCCGAGGTATGTTTTTCCTACCTCTGTTTAATTCCCCAAGGGGTACAGCTTATGTCATTCCTTGCTCTATTTCATTCCCCGTGGGTACAGTTTATGTTTTTCCTTTCTCTGTTTCATTCCCATGAATACAGCTTATGTTATTCTTTATTCTGTCCCATCCCCACTGGTTCAGTCCTTGCTCTGTTTCATTCCCCATGGGTACAGCTTATGTTGTTCCTACCTCTGTTTTATTTCCCATGGGTTGCAGCTTATGGTGTTCCTATCTGTGTTTCATTCCTCATGGGTACAGCTTATGTTGTTCCTATATCTGTTTCATTCCACATTCTGTTCCATCCCCACTGGTTTGTTCCTTGCTCTGTTTCATTGCCCATGGGTACAGCTTATATTGTTCCTACCTCTGTTTCATTCCCCTTGGGTTACAGCTTATGTTGTTCCTACCTCTGTTTTAATCCCCATGGGTACAGCCTATGTTGTTCCTACCTCTGCTTCATTCCCCATGGGTACAGCCTATGTTGCTCCTACCTCTGTTTCACTCCCCATGGGTACAGATTATGCTGTTCTATGCTCTGACTTTATTTAACACAGTATTCATACTAGGCTTGTTGTTGACAGTTGCCTTGGAACGAATAATGAGTAATGATTGTTATATGGTGACATATCAAGGGACCTAACTTTACAGGTCATGTCCCTCCAGGAAGGTAAGTTTATTTATTATGCCCCAATCCTTCAGATGCACATATGTATGCATAAGAAGGCTTTGTGTGCTCCGATTACAGACTTTGTGTTATGACTTTTGATGGTATCTTGCTATGATTTTGAAAGCAGTGTGATTGAAAAGTATGGAATAGACAAGACTGTTCTAATTCCCTGATGACTCATGGATTGGCAAGCTTTCTCTCAAAGCTTATTTAATGTCTTCATGGCCCTTAGGCCTTCTATGCTTGCTTCCCCTCTGGCTGCCCCGCCAGTTATCAGTTCTAGGCCTCAGACTGAAGATCCTTATTCTCTTGAAGCTGAGGACTCTTCAGATTCCTCTTCTGAGGACTCTCTTTCTTATGCCTCTCAGATACCTTCCCCTCTTGGGTATGCCTTCCTGAGGAGGACTCTGCTGAGGCAGACTCTCCAGAAGAGGCCCTCACCTTTGGTGAAATCATCTCTAAAACAAGAGAGTTTTTTTTAAATCGGATTCCACTGAAATGTCTGAGGTTCAAATGACGTATTATGAACTCTTACAAATGGACACTTCTCCACATTCTGCTATCCCTCCAGTCTTACCAGCCTTTTTGAATGCCTTGAATGTAGCCTCTGAAAACCCTGATTCCCAGCCACCAGCCCCAAGAAGGCCTGACAGGTTTTATAAGGTCCCAGAAGGGGCCACATTTCTGATTAAATGCCCTGTTGCAGACCCTGGCACTGTTTCTGTCTCTGCAGACAAACCTTCCAGATTACTACCCTCCACCTCTGTCCTTCGCACTGATAAGGACAATAAGACCATGGAACTCATTGTCAAAAAAGTATAAACCTCTGCCACATTGGCTTTTAGGGCAGTCAACTACCAAACACACATAACAAAGTATGCCATAGTCCTTTTGACCCAGGTTTCTAAACTTTTGGATGATCTCCCAGACTCGCCTTCTAAGGCCCAACTATCTAGCCTCATCTAGTTGTCCTCTCAAGTGACAAGACACTCAATCAGATGCAGGTATGATGCCGCAGAGGCCTCGGCCAGATCTGCACCTTTGGCCTCAGTGCTTAGAAGGTGTTCGTGGCTGAGACTCCAACCCCTATCCGATGATATCAGGGATAAACGTCTGGATGTACCCCTGTACAATTCTGCCCTTTTTAGTGATAAAGTGGCAGAGCTTTTCAAAACCCTCCAGCAAAAAGGAAAGGAATTACCGGACTTAAAACATTTGTTTGTGTCTCCAATCCCTAAATTCAATAGGCAGTATCCCTCCAAGACAGTTCATCAGGAAACATTCTGCTCTGACCCCTCATTCTAGGAGCAAAAAGAGCTCCACGAAGCAGTACCCCCTTTCAAGCCTGCTCAGACTCCTGTTCAGAACCCTCAGTTTCAGGACAGGGCAGGTAGATTGTGACTACCTGCTTTCTCTTTCATCCCCTCCGGATTCCATTCCGCTATCCCAAAGACTCTCTCATTATCTGTACCCCCCCCTTTCAGGCCTGCTCAGACTCCTGTTCAGAAACCTCAGTTTCAGGACAGGGCAGTTAGTTTGTGACTACCTGCTTTCTCTTTCATCCCCTCCAGACTCCATTCCCCTATCCCAAAGACTCTCTCATTGTCTTCTCATCTGGCAAAGCATTACCTCAGACAAGTGGGTTTTGTCTATTATAGAAAAGGGTTACTTCATGACTTGGGTCAATCCTCCCTCCTTAAGAGACATCCCACAGCCACCGAAGGACCAGCTTCCCTTTAACAGAGAGTCTTAGATAGCCTCCTCTCTCAGTGGACTAGCCAACCTGTCCCTCTGTCAGAAAAGGGAAAGGGCTGTTACTCCAGTCTTTTTCTAGTCCCATGGAAAGATGGCCCATGGAGACCCAACCTGGATCTCTCCCACCTCAACCTTTTTCTAGACGTACGCACTTTTTACATGCTTACTTTCCAAACTCTTTCCCCCCTGCTAATGCCTCAGGCATTTCTGACCACTTTGGACATCAAATATGCATATCTAGGGTTCCTATTAGAATGACGAAAATGCAATTTGTCAAATGCGTTTTCATCAACACCTAAAGAGTGAACAGGCCAAACAGAAAAGCGGCTGTTCAGCTAATTCTTTCCCTGGGAAAGAAGTCACTTGACCACTTTGTTGCTTTGCCGTGTTCTGCACTGTAGTGTGTCCTCAGGGATTCCCTTGTCCAGTATAGCTCCCGAGTGTGAATGTGCAACAGTTACTGACCTTAGGGTTAGGGTGCGGGTTAAGGTAAGTGCATATGTATGAATGTGTTTACTGTTTTTTTTGCGTTAGATGTATGGCTGAGTTACGTGTGTATGTGTTTTCAGCTGTTTACTTTTGTTTTAGGAGGATAGAATTAGGGTTAAGGTAAGTGTGTATGTGTTTGGAACTGTTTACGTAAATGTGCAACAGTTACTGACCTTAGGGTTAGAGTGCGAGTTAAGGTAAGTGCATACGTTTTAAAATGTTTACTTTTTCTTTTGTGTTAGATGTATGGTTGAGTTATATGTTCAGCTGTTTACTTTTTTTTGGGAGTAGAATTAGGGTTAAGGTACATATGTATGTGTCTGGAACTGTTTTATGTTTTTTTTTTGGTTGGAACAGCGATTTCTTTCCCTAGGAAAGAAATCGCTGTTCTGAAGTGTCGACATTTTCAGCTTTCGCTGAAAAAGGGTCGATGAAACATCATTCACTGATTTAAGCATTCAATGTTTTAATATAGAGCCCATATCCACATATCCCCATAAGGCCCAACTACAGGAAGTTTTTATGATTCTCTGTGGATTCCTTGCATTTTCAGTTCTCTGCCTTGCCCTTTGGACTATCTACTACTCCAAGGATATTCACCAAGTGTCTGGCCCCAGTGGTAGCCTATTGCAGAGTCTAAGGGATTAAAATTTTTCTATACCTGGATGACATCCTGAACCAGGCAAGTTGCTTCACTTCCCTACACATCCATCACCAAAAAGTCATCTCTGTCCTGCAGTCCCTGGGGTTCAACATCAATTTTTCCAATTCCAAACTAAATCCCTCACATGACCAAGTTTTCCTGGGGTGCAGAATAAGATGTTATGAGGGCATTCCATCCACCTCAAAAGGTGGAAAGCTTGAAGCAGTACCTTCTGTCTGTCCGTCATGCCACTGCTATGACAGCAAGACAATATCTCAGAGTCCTGGGGCATATGGCCTCCACTATACCCATGTTGCCACTGGCAAGACTACACATGAGAAAACTTCAATGCTACTTGAGGTCCAAATGGACCCAACATTCCCACCCCTTGAACCATGATACTTCCTTTCCACCATGCCTAAGGAAGGAGATCCTTTGGTGTTTAGATCAAGTCTCTCTCAACCCAGGATGTCCATTACAACCCATCACCCCAGTCCGGGAGATGTACACAGATGCCTCAGACCTGGACTGGGGAGCTACTATGAGCAGCTTGAAGGTGCAGGGCACATGGACAGGCCCCTCCAAGTGGGAGCACATAAACATCAATGAAATGAGTGCCATCATCCTTGCTCTGAGGGCCTTCCAACACATTCTGAAGCAAGCCCCCCTGAAGTTGTTCACAGACAGCACTACAGTTCTCTGGTATGTGAACAAACGGGGGGGGGAGGTCTTACTTGCTATGAATGAGCAGGTCCATGTCACAGTCCAATGAATGGATGCTACACAGGGATGTGTTCCTGGACATAGCCCACAAGTGGGGTACACCACAGATAGATCTGTTTTCCTCCCCTCTGAACAGACAACTTCCACACTTTTATACCAGGGCACCCAGCTCTCTAGTGAGGGCAATAGACACCTTTTCTATCTCATGGAAGGGGATATTTCTCTATGTATTCCCCCCTTCTCACTCCTACAAAAAGCTCTGTTGAAAATCCAGCAGGGCAAACCAAAATTCTTA
>NC_056736.1:778488980-778538980 GCF_019279795.1 Protopterus annectens | reverse complement strand
TTCCTAAATCCCAAAGGCCTAAAAGACATTCCACTGAAACATTTATCCTAAACACTTGACAGAAATATCACCCATCGAAACACGTACAACTTCACTCCATGAAGCCTCAGTCTCAAAGCCCACAAGGCAAACCAACACACTGTTCAAAGTGGACTCCATTATAGACATACTGATGTCCCACACACCAGGCTGAACAAGGAGAAAATCATGGTTAGTTGCCTATCAGGAGCCAGATTCCTCTGTGTTACACATATACTCAGGTCCTTGAACCTCAGGTACTAGTATAACTCAGTTATGGTACATGTGAGTGTAAGAGACCTTAGACGTATCTCCCTGGACTATATGGACAGAAACATTATGGAGCTCTCGGACTGACCTGAGACGTACCTCCCTCGACTATATGGACAGAGACATTATGGATCTCTCGGACTATGTGCCCTGGGCTAGTATGTACCTAGCATCTGTCCTCTATGTCTCAAGAATCCCGTAGCTCATAACTAGACCTACTTGCAGTGACTCAACCTGATGCCATACTCATGGGTGAGCTCAACTATCCCTCTACTAACTGACAGTTTTAAACGGCCCCTAATTTGCAGGCCCAGAGGTTTTTGGACTTTGTAACTACAAACTCCCTAGACCAGCTAGTCCGTATGTCTATTAGGGTTGCAGATGAGATGTACTGGATCTGGTGCTCATAAATATGGAAGAATAATATACTCCCCCAGTGTAGTTTTGTCCCTGGTAAGGTCAGACCATAAAGCCACTACCTTTGTAAAAAAATCTTCTGTAATCGCAGCAAACTCTGTAACCACTGGGAACTACTCCAAGGCTAACTATCTATCATTAAGCGATAACCTTTCAAAATGTAAACCCCCTCCAAACCCAAAAGCACAGCAGCTTCTGCAGAACTATTCACAGAAACCCTGTGCAACCATGTGAATAGTTTGCACAGAGACAGCTGTGCCTACCAGAAGTAAGTCCAAAACAAACAAAAAACAAACCACACTGGTGGAATCATAAGATTAGCAGGTCGTACAACAAAAGAAAAAGAGTCATAGCAAAAATTAAGGAGGCCAGTGCCCAACAAAACAGAAACTCTCTTCAAGGTATATAAACAGGTAAGAGGGCATATTAAAGTTACCAAGGTGAACTTTGGGGTAAAAATAGCCTCCCAAGCCAACAGCAACCACAAGGATTTCTTTAGCTATACCCAAAACTTCAAAGGCAGTACACAACAGTGTTCAGAACTCATTGTAAATGCAGCCATTTACACAGAGCCAGAAAATTTAGCTAACCTGCTGAGTGACAAATTCAACTCAAATTTCATCCCTTCCTCTCCACCTTCTGCCCCCCAGGTAATACCATCAAACAGTCCCCCCTATCCAAATATCACAAGGGAGCAGGTCCTACACGTGCTCTCTAAGGCCAAGAACCCCGCATTACTGCTCCCAGATAACATCCCTGGATGCCTCCTATATAACCTGAAACACAACTTATCAGTTCCACTGAAGTTACTGTTTAACCATAGCCTTCAAACAGACTCTGTGCCACACAAGTGGAGGACTGCCACGATCATCCCTCTGCACAAGGGTGGTCCATCAATGGATACCAGGAACTACAGATCTGTAAGTCTGACTAGTCTCATATGCAAAGCCATGGAAAGAATTATCACTGATATGATTAATAATGACATAAGAAACCTTCAAACACTGGATACAACCCAGTTTGGCTTCGTCAAGGGCAGATCATGCCTACTCAATCTGGTGGACTAGTGGACATTTTTGAAGAGGTCACCAAGGCAGTGGATCAGGGAAAAATGGTGCATTCTACCTACCTTGTCCTAGCTAAAGAATCTGACACAATACACCACTCAGACATTGTAAACGAACTGACAGAATTAAGCATAGACCCCTGTGTTATGCACTGGATAGCCAGCTGGCTCTCAGGTAAGACCCAGGAAGTTATGATAGGGGAAGCCACCTCCACAAAGAGGCCAGTCACTAGTGGGTCCCTCAGGTCTCTGTACTGAGTATGCTATTTTTTGGCATTTACTTCTTGAAAGCTAAGACCAATACATGACTGGTGCCAAAGCTGAGGCTTAAAACACAATGCTAATAAATGTGTAATAGTACCTTTTGTGACTTCAGCTACTATAGGAAACTACCTCATTAGGTAAAACGTCAGCTTTGTTATAGAACTTCAGACAGTAGACTTAATAACCTATCCCAGAGGAAGGGTACATATGTTTGTAGGAACTGTACTGCTTGTAAATATATTTACTCCTGTACTACATTTGTGCATCTATTTGTGCATTTTAAGATACATGCTAAGTCTTATACTGACTGTAGAACTAGGAACATAGTTTATTTTGCATTCTGTGTAATCTGTAAGGCCTATTACATTGGGAAGACCAACAGAATGCTAAAAGAACGCATTCAGGAATATATCAGGGATATCCAGAATAGGAAGGAAACCAGTGCCTTAGCTAAACACATTGAGGCAAAGGGGTTGTTACACTGTTTTAAGTTTTTTGTATTGGAAATTTTAGATGAAGGTTTAAGAGGGGGGGGGGACATCAAAAACAGAACGTAGTTAGCAGAGCAGAAATGGATTCTGAAGTTTAATGCCCACACACTACCGGGGATTAATGAGACAGTGTCACTTAAGCCTTTTTTAAAGGCTAGAACACTTAAACATTAAATTTGGTAGAAGAGTGATATTAGTTAAATGTACTTATTATTAGTTATAAATGAATATGAATATTGATTCATATATTTTTATACGAATTTTAAAAAGATTTGTATATGCTTAAGATGATTTTATTAATTGTATAATTGATTAATTGTGATTAATTGAGTATGTGCTTATAAGGAACTTGCTATGCTTGATGCATTCAGTCTGATGAAGCGGTCAGTGTGATCGTGAAAGCGCTTACTTGTTCTGTGTGTTTTGTATATTAAACGGAAGATTTTGGCAATTATCAACACCTCCAGCTTTAAGCTACGACTTAAGGAACACCTCAGCAACAACCGGCTCTGCCATTGTTCTAACCCTGGATGAGTCCATTTACTCTCACGTACCGTTTTCTTACTCTTCCAAGCCCTTTTCTTTTTCCTTTTGTTTAGTAACCTTTGTCTTTCTCTTTTTCCAATACCCAACCTAACTTCTCTTACCCAGTTTATCTCTAGGTTTTACAACAGTATGTAATCAGCTTCAAGTTTTAGGCTCTAATGTTTCTCTTCTTGATAGTTTTCTTCCCTATTATACATGAAAGTTTATCTGCCACTGTTTGCAAAATGTATGCCACGTAATGCATCTTAGGGTCTGCCTGGTGCAGTCATGCCTATAATTTGTATTGCTATTGATTTAATCTATGCTTGCACGTGTATATTATGTAATACTCTTGTTTCCATCACTGTGCTAATGGAGCTTGCCTCCACGGAATATGTGTCTACTCGGCTCAGTTGGACTTTCCCAGTAAATAAATAAATAAATCAAAAAGTAAAAAAGGGACATACAATACCTGAGTTTAGAATCACTTATTGCATAATCTGCAGTATTACCAAGCTGACTTTAAAAATCCATAACCAGAGGCACATTAAGATTTTCATGCACTTTAATGTTTATCTTGAGTGTTTCATTATTTTATTGTGTTAACCAGGTAAATGAAGTGGTCATCAAGGACCAGTTGTAGCCAGGCCTAGCATCAAGGTCAAAGGTATATGGGCACTTTACAGTGCTCAGTCGACCAGCATGATTTTGGGAGGTGAGAATACCCACAGAAAAACCCTGTATACACAAACTGAGCATGCAAACTGCACATAGTTGGTCACCAGACACGAATATCAACTCCTAGTCTTGGACCTGCAAGCTGGAGACATCAATGATGGGTCACTGCATTGCCCTTGGTTGCTTTTTTGTAACAAGTAAGGGTTATGATGTGTATAGCATGACTGACTAAGACACCTTCACTGACTTCACTCACCTAATCTCACCCCTAAACACAGTAAAAGGAATCAGATGAAGTTCAAACCCTGTTCCTGACACCATTTGCGTTCTGAAAGCATTTTTTCCCCAAAATGTAAGCTTATTGGAAAAAAATCCTCAAAGTAGAGCAGACAGCAGTTTTGCTTTATTACAATAATTTAAGAACTGGAAAAAAGCAGGCTGAAATCCCATGTGCTAGATACTCTGTGAGGAACCATTTATCCTACCACGGTCTGTAAATGGTAAGCAAAGTGGGACCCTGTTGCAAACAAGATGCTGCATCTCACCTGTAGTATTTGGTTTTCAAATGAACATGAAATTAACTGCAAATGTACTTGAAAATACCTACTGAGCATTACAGTTCACAGCGCTATCAGTGCATTTAGATTAGAAGTCTGATTCAGATTGTATAGTGCTGCATCTTGGAAGAAAATGACACATATTCAAATGCAAATTACTTTCTATTTCTGCTTTCTTCATAAGTTTAGTTACCTCTGACAACGACTTTCAATCCTATGAACAATATACTGAGAAAAAAGCAGATCTGTCAAATAGATACACAATGACACATAAAAACAGCTCTTCTTTATAAAGAAAGAGTGAACGTTCAAGTGAAAGTGAATTCTTGATACAGCGGTCTGGCACTGTGGATGTTACACAGCACCATTAATAGCATACCAAGTGGGATATTTACACAGGTAGCATGTTAAGGGGTTATGTAGGGGGGATTGTGGTGGACAAAGTGTATGATGCTTCAAACATCAGTTTAACTTCACTCTGGTAGAAAAATATGCTTGTTAAAATAGCAGCAGTTATGGTTTGACAAGCCTTGGCCACTGTTTTTAACACATGACATTGTTACTGTTTGCATTTATAAATAGACCACAATTGAATGAGTTACTTTGCCTCAAATCATTGTGACTTTACTGATGACTAAAATGCTGTTTTGCACCCTTATCATTATATCCATCCAGCCACAACTCCTTTTTCCCATTTTTACACATGGGGTAGGGGTGTCACTTTAACAGTGGCAATCATCTAGCGCCAATGCTCACAACGCTGGGTGATTAGCTCTGCTGTGGTTGCTTTTCCATAACCCACATACACATGCACACTCACGCCTATGGCCAGTTTAGGGGTGTACAGACCACCTTCAGTATGTCTTTGAAGTGTAGGAGGAAACCAGAGCATCCAGAAAAAAAACATGCGAACACGGGGCGGGCATGCAGATTCTGCACAGAAGGCACCTCAACCTAAAATCAAACCAGTGAACCTTTTACTGTGAGACAACAACAATACTACCTGCTGTACCACTCTAAGATGAGTTTCCATTAGCAAACAGTAATCCACTGGTCTGGGACTGTGAATATTATCTAGTTAATGAGCACTTTATACAAAGCAATAGTTCTTCTGAAGGTGGGAACACAGCCAGAAAAAGGAAGGAAGTGATCGTGCCTTTTCTTGCTGCAGTCTTCTTCGCACCAGCTCATGGTATTGCCCATTCAACAACCAGTCACTCTCCCTATAAATTTCATAACCAGTCCCACACCATTTGCATTGCACAACTACTTTCTTCTACTGCATATTCTACAACCAGTCCCACCACATGCCCATTACATACCGAACCAAACTCCTGCCCTTTGCACAGCTACTTCCTTCTCTGTCCACTCAGTAACTAGCCCTTCCACTTTCTCAGTCAGTAATTACTCCCACTTGCTTACTGCATATCTAGTCTCACTTCCTATCATTCCACAAGGCAGTTCTGCCCAGCAGGCTGTAAACTCATTACCACCTGCAAACACTGCAGTGAGTAGACTCCCACTGCCCATTTCTCAACCATTCCACAAACTACAGTTTTAATAAACAGTTCTTCCCATGTGCATTCAATTACTTGTCCCTCCTCTGCAAACTGCATGGCCAGTCCCACCTCATGCATTTCATAACATGTCCCTCCTTCCACAAACTGTACGGCCAGTCCTACCACAGTCTCACTGTATAAACGACAATACCTTTTTAACTTCCACAACTAGTCTCCATCCATACCTGCTACACTACCACTTACAACCTCTATACGGTCCACAGCAAGTCCGACCACTTTTCCACTTCATAAAAAGAACCCCTTTCCTGCCCACTCCACAATCAGTCTTTTCATCTGCCCATAATACAAAAAAGATTTATCCTGTGATAGCTCCACATCTAACCTCATCATAGTGGTCAAACAAGAACTTATTTTCCACAAACTTGTCCAGGTCTTTTGTAACAGTGTCATTTTTCAAGTAGTTCTACTCTCACTCACTTCATAACCAGTCCCAGTCTTAGTCCACTCCTCAGCTGGTGTTATTCCCAAACTCCTGAGACAGTCTCTTTGCTCACTTCAAAATCAGACTCACTTCTTCCTTACTTAAAGTCAGTCTCATTCCCTTCTCTGTCAGTAGCTGGATTCATACTCTTCTCAGTCCATAGCCGGAGCTGCTTCCTACCCATTTCACAGACAGGCACACTCCCTACTCTCTCTCCACTGTCAGTCTTGCTCCATGCTCATTCCACAGCCAGTCCCCCTGTTTACTCCTGAACTCATCTTTCCACCTGCTTGTGCCGCAGTCAGCTGCATTACCTTTTCATTCTACATTTAGTCTCACTCCCTGCTCTCTTCAATCAGTCTCACTCCCTCCTTCCTTCATACTTAGTTTCACTACCTACACACTCCTCAACCAGTTCTGCCTCATTGAAAGTTCTAATCCAGTCCATGCCCTTGTTGATTGCATTTCCAATTCCATTCCTACAGATGTCATAACCAGTTCTGGCACCTTCCCACTGCCAACCAGTCTCAATACTTTCTCAGTCTACAACCTGTTCTACTACTCAAAGAGCAGTCCTGCCACTTGCAACTCTTATCGCCATTTTATAATCCACAGCCTGTTTTCCTTCAGGTACATTCCAAAACCATCCTTCACTTGAACACTGCACAATCAGATTCATTCCTTTGAAAGTAATACAGGCTCACCTACGCAGCTAGAAATGTCTCTGGAGTTTCTCCTTCAACCATAAACCAAAGTGTTAATGAAATCTCTGAACATCTTTGCCCTTTTTCTTTACTTAAATTAAGTATTGGGTCAAAGTAGGTAATCATAAAACATCATTATTGTGATGTTTGCACCAAATTTACTACTGATGAAGGTGGCCCTCCCCTGATGAAGGTGACCCTCCCCTGATGAAGGTGACCCTCCCACTGACGTCCAACTTTCTTGTGCGCTTATTTTCAAGGCTGCAGCCTTGCACTCAATTTTGTTATGCCTCTTTGTTCTTTAGTTTTAATTTAAAAGGATTAGTTTGGATATGCCTTCAACTTTACGGGGGAATCATTTTCTTTCCATCTTATTTACAAGCCCCATTTTATCTTGTGCTACTCTACTGACTTTTTGGGGTTTCATTCCTAACAACCCTTTGCGTTTTAGTTTTTATTTAGCTTTCTGTGACTTGAAGACTTCTGTATTAACAGTTTCCTCTCTCTGCAGTGGAAAGTACATTATTTTCCTTTAACATCTCATGCAATCATATTTATGTCCGTAAGTCATGTTGTGCACCCCATACAGACCACTTTGCACTTGTTTATATATTTTTCTTTTTGCTCGTGAGTGCTGTATGTTGACATTCAGATTCCCCGGTGAGGATTATTCAACTTATTCTGTCCCCACCATCCCAAGATATCAGTATTTAAGTCATTTACTTACTTTATTTATATTTTTCACCAGTATATTTATTTGTAGGTTCATAGGTTCATACTAGACAATTAAACCAATAGACCATTAACATCCTATCTACTGCAAGTCTCATTTATGTGTTCCCTCTATCCATAAGAGAAAAACAATGGATGGACATCCTGGGGGTGAACTTGCATATCCCTATCTGCACATCAGTATTTGCTTTATAGAGAGGTACAGAGGTACATTATTTGACATAAACTAGGAGTTATTTCATAGGTAGGGGATCATTTTGGAGAGCTATCTATGCCGCCGTTCATGTTCTGTTAATATTTTGATTCAGATTTAGGCTACTGGATCGGGTCTAGGTGGTACCACCTTTTAAGCGTATGTAATAAGTCAAACAGGATAGGATTCTTCATAGTCTTAAAGGCTGAGCAGCAATTCCTATGCAGGAATCTATAAAAGATGGAGAAAAGACAAAGTGATTTTAGTCTCTCAGAGTAACTTAAGAAGGACATACCCGAGATTTATCTTTGTTAAGAATCCTTGGAGTTTTCGATAGAATAATGTGTTTGAATATGCACAAGGTAAAAAGGGCATTAAATTGTATTGTATGCCTGATTGTGGTGGAGCAGGGAGGAAATTATAACTTCCTTGTATCTGTAGGATATATCTTTAATAAACGGTTGCGCTAGGAAGAAGGATTTCCTAAAAGTAGTTAATGCAGGGTCTGTGTTCAGTTACTGAATGGAAAAATCGCTGAATGGCATTATATCGAAAATGCCATTCAGCGAAATTCCTCATGTGGGGGGGGGGTGCCCCCCCTGCTAATTATATATATAAACTCCGAGACTACACTACAGTGAGGAAAGGGCAAATTTTCTGATCCCTACCATTATGCAATCTCACACGAATGGCTCAATGAACAGCATGTTCAATAACACGTACCGTTCGGTGCTTTTTCCGTTTGATAACTGATTATAGACCCATTAAAGCTTTTTGTCTAAATATGCCTTGGTCTTTTATGGCTGTATCAACTCTGAGGGTGGTGTTATCAATGTAGTAGGTGCAGTGATGTTCTTTCCCGTAAAAATGGTATACTAGATTTGAGTTTTTGTGCTGGTATGGCATCAGAAATTAGTATTGTTTAGATGTTCGTGGCAGATATGGATATCAGTTGGAGAGTTTGTGAGAACTGTGACAGCACTGAGTTTGCAGTCATCTTAAACCTTTGTTAGCCAAAATACCGTTAAGGTTAGCCTAGTAATCATAGAAGTCTGTGTTGAAGATGAATGGACACCCCACTTAGAAGGTTGAGGTATGCCAATGGTGACTAGCCTTTTAGAAAAAAATCATGCCACCAGCCATCACTGAATGGTTTATGTCTGTAAGCCAGTGGGCAAGCCAGCAGATTACAAAGAGGCTGATATTTAAGTGAGTAAGCTTATTTATAATTTGAGTCTGTCGGATAGTTCCAAAGGTCTTTGCCAGATCAAGGCAGGTGGTTATACCAATTCACCATTCCCCAATGCTCCAGTTACCCTCTCAAAGAAGTCCATCAGGTTCACTAGACAGGAACTGTAAAGCCAAATTTGTTGAGATTGAAGGTTTGCAACCTGCATATCTCTTTATTTATGAGAACCATTCTAATGTGCTCCATTATTTAGTACATTGGGTAAGTGATGGTCACCTTTGTGTGGGAGTATGAGCAGTAAATAAGCAAATTAAATTTATTCACTATAAAGGAAGCTTTTAAGCTTCGTTTATAGTGAATAAACTTAATTTATTAACTGTTCTGTTTTTTTTTACTTTTGAATTCACTGGATAGCGTTACTGTCTGTGTTCTGTTTTATTCTTGTGTGGGAGTAGTATGGCTCTCCTCTAAGCCTCAGCCAGGTCACAAGACGAGAGACCAAGGTTAAAAATGTTTTTTATTGGTCATTTTCCCTACATAATGCTCATGGCACTACTACTGAGTGCCTCATATCCATGCTAGGCCTACTGGTTCCTTGGATTAACTTCTGTAATCTACTGGGGGCTGGTTGTGGATCCTAAGGGCATGGAGGCCTTGGCCATCCACATCCATTTTTTTGGGGGGGGGGGTTCATTTATGCCTTCTTACCCATCCCATGGAAAGATGTGGTTATGTCCTCAGGGGAGACTGTGCAATGGGTGAAGTTGCAGCATATCACACCGACTTCACAGTAGCACAGCCATTGTCCACCCTCATCTCTTCTTTGCACCACTCCTCTTACTTGTGACCTCTCCAGCTTCCTGCAGGGTTTTTCACAACAAATGCCCACATTACTCCCTCTCCAAGAGATGGTAACTCCCACCTCTCCCTGCTGCTTCATAAAGTGCCTAACCCTGTAATCAAACCTGGGTCACCTGGGCTGTAGTTATCACTCTGCTCCAGTGGAGTGGGTAACTGCAGTTAAAAAATGTTTACAAAGTGCGCAGTGAGGCTGTGATTAGTGCTGACCAGGGGACAGTCTGCTACATTGTTGAGTTCCAAGGAGCTAATGGACACTGCAGTGGTGCAGTAGTAGCATTGTTGCCTCACAGCAAGGGGTTCTCTGGTTCGATTCTCGGCTGGAGTGCCTTCAGTGTAGAGTCTGCATGTCCTCCTTGTGTTCATTTGGGTTTCCTCCATGTGCTCCGATTTCCTCCCACGTTTCAAAGACATGCATCTGGAGTGCTTCTCCCCAGGCCTCTGCTGAAAATTGGCTTTGTTCCATTTGGACTCTTCTGGTAAACACATTTTAAATAAAATAAAAAAATAATGTTTTTGGTTTTGGAGAGAGAAGTTAAGACCTATTCTGAAGTAACTTTTGGAGTGGCAGAGACAGTTTAGAAACGGAGGATAAGCAGGGGAGAGAGAGTGAGGGGAAGATGGACCTAAATTCTTCAGTGAGTATAAGTTCATAGATAATTACTAGGCATGCAGTCCAGAGGACCATTGACCAGCCTAGCCCAGATTACCAGTTACCAGAAAGCAGTACCTGGTTAAGCGACTTGCTCAAGGTCACATAGCAGGCAGACTGTGGAAATCAAAATGTGCCAAAGGAAGTATCCTATTAACAAGACAGAGGCTTAATCCTTTGTACTAACTATCACAATTTTGTGTCTTCTAGCATATTGCTGATGTGTTTTAAATCTGCAAAGTTTGTACCATTAGAGATCAGCTTGATTTAGTATTATCAATTTAAAGATTTGTAATGCAGTTAAATAAGGGTTATGATTATCACTGAATGAGGTGGCAATATTTAGTTCACTAAAGACTTAGCAACATTTGATTTTACTCCTGAGTTCATTGCACACCCTAGTGAGGTTACTGTCAGAATGGTGGGTATTAAATTTATTCCTTAGATCCAGGAGTTTATTTTTCCGTTTTATTTTATTGTAGAGTTGGTTGATGGTAGGTTTCTACCATATGGACTTACTCTGAAATTTGTTGTCATACTTTCAAAAGATGAAAGTTCAAGACAGGAAGTCAAGTAAGAGTAAAAGTCAATGATATAAGCAACTGGTTTCAAGAGTAGGACCATCTGAAGAATAGCGTCTAATTTCTTTAGGTCATCTGAGAGTGCTAGGAGACTGGGCTTTGAGAAATCCCTCAATGCAGTGGAGTTGCTGGTTCTAGTCTTGGGTTGCATTCTTGTGGAAAATGTGATGGTCTGAAGGTCTGATTTGATCTTGTGGGAGATGTTTTAGGAATGGAGCAGAATCAGATAGGTACCGAATTAGTAATAAAAGAAAAACAAATGCACCCAACTTACACAGACACTGACTTTAATTGAATAAGACAACAAACAGAGTAAGTGCTTTCACAAAAACTGTGGCTTCATCAGACAAACTTAGAAAAAACACAGCATCCATATATAGTGTTAGTTGTCAATTGTTATTAATTAATCAGCTGATACAATCAAATAAGACCTAAAAATCTTAAAAAGACAGAAGTAAAAGCATCTTTAAAAAGTACATACAGTACAACATAGAAACATATATATTAAAAAATATATATGTATGTATTCATTTACTACACATAAAATGTATAAATATAAAAATCAATGTTTAAGCCTCCTTAGTTTTAGAAAAGGCTTAACAGAAAAAACGCCATTCAGGCCTGGAGGTCTCTCTGCATCTAATAAAAGTATTAATTTTTGTTCAGCTGCTTCTACTGTAGTTTCAATGTCTCCCCCACGGGGACTAGAATCAATTACTTGAATAAAAAAAAAAACTAAATTTATGTGAGGGATCAATTGCCATGACATGATTTGCTAAAGCATTATTCTTTTTCTGATTTTGAATATCCCTATTATGTTCTAATATTCTGTCCTGCAAAAAGCCTTTTGGTTTTCCCTACATAAAAGACATGACACTGCTGGCAGTAAGCAAAATATACTATATTAGAAGTATGACAATCATCATAATAATTAATATGTATAGTGACATTCGTAGTAGGGTGTGTATATGAGACATTAGAAAAAATATAAGGACAGGCAGAACATCTTCTGCAAGGAAAAGTGCCTAACCTCATATGATCTCCTTACAATATTTTTATTGCATAGATGCTGTTTAAGTGACTTATTATTCCTAAAGGAAAAAGCAGGAACAGTGCTAATCTTATTCCTTAGCTCAGGAATCACTTGTAAAATATGCCAATTTATTTTTCTAATATCACAATACACATTGATGTCACTCAAAAACTGAAAAATAATTCTGAAATCATTAGAACTGACATCACTACCATGACAATTCTGTACATCATTCTCTACATCCCTAAAGTAGGGTTTAAATCTATCACTCCTATGAGTCCAAGCTTCATCTATTACAGTATCTATCTCTTTCACAGAGTACCCTCTTTGCAAAAACTCCTGTTTAAGTACGCGTAAGACATTTTCTGCCTCTAGATCATTGTTATGAAGTCTGATCACCCTATAAACATGCCCTTTTAACATGTTACAGGGAACATGCCTAGGGTGCATGCTATTTTTATGTAGTAGAGCATTTTTTCTTGTGGGTTTTTTATATATACCACTACTGACCTTATTCAAGTCAGACCTCTTGAGAAGGACATCTAAGAACTCAATTTCACTCCGAGAACATTTGTAACTAAACTTTAGGAATCCAGTAGCATTATTCATATATTCAACCAGTTTTTCAAGTTCAGTGGCATCACTTTTCCATAGCATAAAAATATTGTCCCAAAACGGACATACCATAAAATACGGTTACTTAAATCAATGTTTGCTGATAGAATAGTTTTCTGTTCTAATTGTGTTAAAGCTAGGTTGGCATAGCTATTTGCACAAGCAGTGCCCATAGCCAAGCCAACCTTCTGGAAATAATAATTTTCAAAAAGAATAACATTATTTTATAGAATAATTTCTAATAGAATACATATGAGTCCTATATGGTCATCATTAAGACATTTGTGCAAACTAAGGAAAGCCCGGATCATATCTATACCCCATTCATTAGGGATAGAGGTAAAAAGAGACTCTATATCTAAGATAGCAACCATGTAATCTCTATCTACAGTAGAAATTCTATTGTGTAATCTTTCCAAAAAATGTTCTGTATCCTTGAAAATGGTATAACAGTCTTCCAAAAAAGGGTGTAGTGTGTTCTCCACATAGATTGATAGTGCTTCAGTGCACCAGCCACCACCGGAGACTATTGGTCTCATGGGTGCAAGGAGCTTGTTTTTATGTACCTTTGGCAGGCCATATATTCTAGGAATAGTGGAGTTAGGTGTGTTAAAATACTTAAACAAGTCTTCATCAATTAAACCTGTCATTAGAAGGTCAAAAACAAGAAAAGAAACTTTTTCTATAATTCCATCAACAATTTGTTTAGAAATACAACAGTAAGTCACCGTATCATGCATTAACACTTCCATTTGACGTAAATATAACTCCTTGTCAAAAACAACAATCCCACTGCCCTTGGCTGCAGGTTTTATATCAACAGACTGCATATCTTTTAGTTCACAAAGAGCATTAATGTCTTGTTCAGACAATTGCAAAAACTAGCCTTAGTGCCATTTTCAAATGATGCCCTGAACTGAGATTCACAAACATCAATAAAAGTTTGTACAACAGGGTTTGTAACCGGGACAAACATACTAGATAGCTTAAAATTGGAAGTACTATTTGCGTTGTCATTAAATAGACTTCGTAATGTCAATTTTCTACCTAGCAGTCTCAGATCTTTAAGCATTTCAGCATGCTCAGCTTTTCTGGCCGGAATAAATGACAAACCCTTATTAAGGAGCTGAATGTGTTCTACTGTTAAGTTAAAAGAAGAAAGATTAAAAACAAAACCTTGGTTTAAAAACGACGCTTTTTCATGGTTGGAGTATTCCTTTCCACACTGTTGTTCCTCTGTATCTTGTCCTTCCTTACTACGCTCCTCGATCTGCTTCTGATAGGTAGTGAGTTTATTAATGAGAAATCCACAGTTCATTTGTTGTCTAAAAAAAGGGCACTATCATTTGTAGTACCAGGATCTTGCAATGTTATGGCAGACAATACTGTCGTACTAGTGCTAGACAAAGCACTTGTACTAGCTTCTCAGGTGCTTGGTATATTAGTGCCTAATTCCATTTGAAGTGTGTTTTCAGCATTGCCAGATAGTGGCTGTTCAATCGCTGATATGGTGGCAACTGTAGGAATGCACGTTGGAGTCAGAGCTCCACCCTTTACATGCACGCTCTTGGCAGCTGAATTACGTGTGTAATTCACTGATTCTGTAGCAGCTGTTCCTGACTGCTCTTTCGGCCAGGAAAAGATATTATGGGTTTAGAAATCTTTTAAATCTCTCTGCAACTTCTTAATTTTTGTAGTTGTAGACTCTTGTCAAAAGACAAGATATTTTCTTGTAAGTATTCCAATTTGTCACCCACTACATTAACGGAAAAGCGATTGACAATATCATTCTCAATTTGAATCACTTAATTTTTTAAATCACGTTCCATAGGAGCAAAAAAATTAATTAGAAGTTGTAGGTAACCAGTGCTAAATAGCAGATTTAATTCTTGCCATCTACGAAGAAGTTCAGGATATTGGTCTCCGTAGCTTGGCATATTCAGACTACGCAAGCCTTCGGAATCACCTTATGTTATAATGAGGCTTGTAAATGCAGATACTGCCATTGCAACCTTTTGTATTTATACAATTTATTTTCAAGGTCCCTGTAACATTGTATAAATTCAGGCTGAGATCTGTCAATTTCATAGTTACTGGTAGTAGCAGTATCCCAATGCAAATCCAAAAGAGGGTTTTCTAGTACATGAAGTATGGAAAGGTAATGAATTAGGACTGGAATCCCTGGTAGAAGATGCTATCTAGTTTGCAAAACTGGCATTAATAAAGTTGAGAAAACACTGTGTATGTATGCTATTGGCAGTGGTTTGGTAGCCCATTGCTAGCATCCTAGCAGCATTTGACTCCCTGATTTCGCAATACGGCATGGGTAAAGAAAAAAGGTTGCATCAATGAAAAAGGACAGTCTGAGTCTGCCTGTAGAAGAGGAGACAATGCAACAGTACCCAATACGTGTCTCCTCCCCCCAGCTCTTCATGTAAGGAGGGAAAAAAAAGAAGTCTGTTCCTTCTATTGGCACACCAGCCAGGAAGCTGGATGGATGACACTCCCCACACCCCACCCCAACTATTCAGGTCCTGTTTCTGTGCTCTGCCCCCAACCATTTTTCCTCATACTTTAATAAAAAAACAAAATAATTTCTTCTTTTAAATAGTAGCAAACTGCTTGCTTGCTATAAAAAAAAAAATAGAAAAAAAAATAAAAACCACAAACCCTTGGTACAGTTTATACCCTGCCTGCACAGAGTCCTATGACTCTCAGGTTTTAGTTAGAAAAAAAAAAAGATTTTCTTTTACTTTTAAAAAAATGTAGCAAGCAGTTGCTGCATACTCTGCTTGGGGCTCTCCAGTGCTCAAGTTTTAGTTAAGAAAAAAGAAGATTTTCTTTTACTTTTAAAATGTAGCAAACTGCTTGCTGCACTGTAGCAAGGAGTTGCTGCAGTTTAGACCACACACTGAGTGCTACACTGCTCAGATTGGAATGCAACTTCAGGATGATGGATGGTCAGTCGGGCTCCTGACACTTTGTGTCCAAGGCAGTTGCCCTTCATGCCCCGTCCAGCTATGTCATATGCAATTTTTGCATGAAATTTGTACTTTTCCTTTTAAAATTATTTGTCAGTACAATAGTAATAACTAAGAGCAATATTTGCATATCTAAATGAATATCATAAACATGGTATGAGGAACAGCTGTCTGTATGATGCCATTGGCCACTGAGCATGAAGTTGAGCAAAGCTGGATGGTATGTTTGTTGTGAACTGCTAAGGTCTGAGAGATATTGAGTATTTGGAAGTGTTAACTAAAAGCATTAGGAAATTATTCACATTTCTCTCAACACACTAGAGGCAAAGTACATGAGGGTAAGTTGCAAGGCTGTGTTGGAAAGCTTTCATCTTCATGAACAAATGTGCACCTGATACTTGGGATCTGGCAGGTATGAACCATCCCCACCCCCCATTGTAGGGTCTCAGCCTCCTTATCACTAATCTAATTGATACAGTACACCTGAGGTCATGCCAGCCTCCATATCACTAATCTAAGTGATGTAGAACACCTGAGGTCATGTCAGCATCCATATCAATAATCTAATTGATACAGTACACCTGAGGTCATGTCAGCCTCCATATCACTAATCTAATTGATACAGTACACCTGAGGTCATGTCAGCCTCCATATCACTAATCTAATTGATACAGTACACCTGAGGTCATGCCAGCCTCCATATCACTAATCTAAGTGATGTAGGACACCTGAGGTCATGTCAGCATCCATATCAATAATCTAATTGATGTAGTACACTTGAGGTCATGTCAGCCTCCATATCAATAATCTAATTGATATAGTGCACTTGAGGTCATGTCAGCCTCCATATCACTAATCTAATTGATACAGTATACCCAAGGTCATGTCAGCCTCCATATCACTAATCTAATTGATACAGTATACCTGAGGTCATCTCAGCCTCCATATCACTAATCTAATTAATACAGTACACCTGAGGTCATGTCAGCCTCCATATCACTAATCTAATAGCTACAGTACACCTGAGGTCATATCAGCCTCCATATCACTAATCTAATTGATACAGTAGACATGAGGTCATGTCAGTCTCCATATCACTAATCTAATTGATGTAGTACACCTGAGGTCATGTCAGCCTCCATATCACTAATCTAATTGATGTAATATATCTGAGGTCATGTCAGCCTCCATATCACTAAGCTAATTAATGTAGTACACCTGAGGTCTTGCCAGCCTCCATATCACTAATCTAATTGATGTAGTACACCTGAGGCCATGTCAGCCTCCATATCACTAATCTAATTGATACAGTACACCTGAGGTCATGTCAGCCTCCATATCACTAATCTAATTGATGCAGTACACCTGAGGTCATGTCAGCCTCCATATCACTAATCTAATTGATACAGTGCACCTGAGGTCATGTCAGCCTCCATATCACTAATCTAATTGATACAGTGCACCTGAGGTCATGTCAGCCTCCATATCACTAATATAATTGATACAGTATACCTGAGGTCATGTCAGCCTCCATATCACTAATCTAAGTGATGTAGAACACCCGAGGTCATGTCAGCCTCCATATCACTAATATAATTGATACAGTACACCTGAGCTCATGTCAGCCTCCATATCACTAATCTAATTGATACAGTACACCTGAGGTCATGTCAGCCTCCATATCACTAATCTAATTGATACAGTACACCTGAGCTCATGTCAGCCTCCATATCACTAATCTAATTGATACAGTACACCTGAGCTCATGTCAGCCTCCATATCACTAATCTAATTGATACAGTATACCGGAGGTCATGTAAATTAAAAAAAAAAAGGATAATTCACCTCATTGCTTTTGTGCATCCTTGGACAACCTATTTCAGCACTGCAATGGATTCATACATTCTTACAGGCAGAGTCAGTCCTTGGACCATAATCACCCTGCTAATGGCCACCCTCATAGGATATCTCCTGCCCGTGATTAATTTATGGGCACCCATTCCGTTATCACTCTGTTTTTTATGTACGAGAGGATTATTCTAGTGCTGGAGGAAGAGCTGAATAATAAATCTTTCCCTGCTGTACATTTATTTGTTTATGGGGATTTATAGGGTGTTTGTTGAGCCATTAATTTTGTGAAGGTGTAAGATTGCTAGGAAAGCCAGGCATAAATACCACGCAGGAGTATACCGTATTGAACTTCAGTCCTCTGTAAGTAACTGAGGTTGTTTATAGTGTTGAAAGATTTAATTAGGAACTTCTGGGGTTTTTCCAGTTGCATGATGTGCTTGGATAAACATGTACTAAAATGGACCGTTATGTTCTATAACTGGTCTGACTGGGTCAGAATATGGAGGAATGACAACTTTTTTGACCCGGATGAGATGCCTTTAGTTATTACATATTTATTTTGTATTTGTCTTTTTTGTCTGGGAAAGTATGACTTGACTGAAAAAGCAGGATGCACCATACCTATCACAGAAACAATCACAAAATAAACAAACTGAATAGCAGGATTACCACTGAAAACATGGTTTCATAGAAATAGATTAAGGGCTGTCGTCTTAGAAACCAGACTTCATCAGAATCAAATTAGTCACACTTCCTTTTTTAAAGGCCCCCATTAAGTCATATGAACCTTTTTTAAAGAGACAGGAACATTTTCGTAAAACACTGTTAAAACCTAATGCAAAAGCATCTAAAAAAATTAACATATAATACAAAATAAGTAATTTAAAACAGCTCTATACTTGCAATGATTTTAATTTAAGGACACTCACAGTAGAGGAATAGCCATTAAGTCATGGCATTTTTTCAGCATCAGTAATCAATTGACAATTTCATTCACATTTTTTGGAATTCTTTCCAGGGACTCCCTCACACATTTGGCTCAACTTTTTCAAGGTCCTGGAAAACAAATCCATGCTCTGAGTAATTGTTAATATGTCTATAGAATGCATTAGACATGTTTTTGTTTTAACATCTTTCTCATGTTCATAGATCCTGGTTCTGAGATAACTTTCTGTTTTCCCAATGTAAAATGCTGGACAATACTTACAGGTAGCCACACAGACCACCCCTTTGGTTCCACAATTAAAATATCCAACCATTCCTGTAATCCAACTATCATTAATGTAAATATTTCCCCTATTTTCTAAAACAGCATTGCTTGTAATTCCTGCAATTATAAGTGCCCTTTTTTGTTTTAGTACCAGAGCTAGCCGGTATGATGGACAGAAGGAAGGTTGGTATATTGTGTGTGCAAGAGATCAGATGGAAGGGGAGTAAGGCTAGGTGTATCGGAGGTGGGTTCAAATTGTTTTATCATGGTATGGATGGGAGGAGAAAAGGTGTAGGAGTTATCCTGAAGGAACAGTATGCTAAGAGTGTTTTGGAGGTGAAAAGAGTGTCGGATAGACTGATGTTTATGAAGCTGGAAATTGATGGTGTAATGATGAATGTTGTTAGTGCATATGCTCCACAACTTGGGTGTGCGATGGACAAGAAAGAAAAATTTTGGAGTGAGTTGGATGAAGTGGTGATGACTGTACCCAAGGGTGAGAGAGTGGTGATTGGAGAAGATTTCAATGGGCATGTTGGTGAAGGGAACAGAGGGTATGAGGAAGTGATGGGTAGGTATGGTCTTAAATAAAGGAATGCAGAAGGTCAGATGGTAGTGGATTTTGCGAAAAGGATGGACATGGCTGTGGTGAATACTTATTTTAACAAGAGGGAGGAGCATAGGGTGACATACAAGAGGGGAGGAAGATGCACACAGGTGGATAATATCTTATGTAGGAGGGCGAGTTTGAATGAGATTGGAGACTGTAAAGTGGTGACTGGGGAAAGTGTATTTAGGCAGCATAGAATGGTGTTCTGTAGAATGACGTTGGTGATCAAGAAGAGGAGGAGGAGTGTGAGGGCAGCACCAAGGATCAAATGGTAGAAATTGAAAAAGGGTGATTGTGAAGTGGAGTTCAGGGAAGAGTTAAGACAGGCACTGGGTGGCAGTGAAGAGTTACCAAATAGCTGGGTAACTACAGCAGAGCTAGTAAGGGAGACAGCTAGAAAGGTGCTTGGTATGACATCTGGACAGAAGAAGGATGACAAGGAGACATGGTGGTGGAATGAGGAAGTACGGGAGAGTATACAGAGAAAGAGGTTGGCAAAGAAGAAGTGGGATTGCCAGAGAGATGAATAAAGTAGACAGGAGTATAAGGAGATGAGGTGCATGGCAACGAGAGAGGTGGTAAAGGCTAAGGATAAGGCATATGAAGAGTTGTATGAAAGTTTGGACGCTAAGGAGGGAGAAAAGGACCTGTACCGATTAGCTAGGCAGAGGGACCGAGCTAGTAAAGATGTGCAGCAGGTAAAGGTGATAAAGGATAATGAGGGAAACGTACTCACAAGCGAGGAGAGTGTGTTGAGCAGATGGAAAGAGTACTTTGAGGGGTTAATGAATGAAGAGAATGAGAGGGAGAGAAGGTTGGATGATGTGGGGATAGTGACTCATGAAGTGCAATGGATTAGCAAGGAGGAAGTAAGGATAGCTATGAAGAGGATGAAGAATGGAAAGGCTGTTGGTCCAGATGACATATCTGTGGAAGCATGGAGGTGTTTAGGTGAAATGGCAGTGGAGTTTTTAACCAGATTGTTTAATGAAATTTTGGAAAATTAGAGGATGCCTGAGAAATGGAGAAAAAGCGTTTTGGTACCAATTTTTAAGAATAAGGGTGATGTGCAGAGCTGTAGTAACTATAGAGGGATTAAATTGATCAGTCACAGCATGAAGTTATGGGAAAGAGTAGTGGAAGCTAGGTTAAGAAGGGACGTGATGATCAGTGACCAGCAGTATGGTTTCATGCCAGGAATGAGCACTACAGATGCAGTGTTTGCTCTGAGAGTGTTGATGGAAAAGTATAGAGAAGGTCAGAAGGAGTTGCATTGTGTTTTTGTAGACTTAGAGAAAGCATATGACAGGGTGCCTAGAGAGGAGTTGTGGTATTGTATGAGGAAGTTTGGAGTGTCAGAGAAGTATGTAAGAGTGGTACAGGATATGTACGAGGGTGGTGAGGTCTGCAGTGGGAGTGATGGATGCGTTTAAGGTGGTGGTAGGATTACATCAAGGATCAGCTCTGAGCCCTTTCTTATTTGCAATGGTGATGGACAGGTTGACAGATGAGATCAGACAGTAGTCCCTGTGGACTATGATGTTTGCAGATGACATTGTGATCTGTAGTGAGAGTAGGGAACAGGTGGAGGAGACCCTGGAGAGATGGAGGTATGCTCTAGAGAGAAGAGGAATGAAGGTCAACAAGACTAAGACAGAATATATTGGGGTTGGGAGGATATCCTAATTGTTAAGGTGTTTGCCTTACAAGCACAAGGTGCAGGGTTCGAGTCTCACAAGGGATAATTGGCTAGGCTTAAAATGGCTTGCAAGGTCAATTAGCCTAGTACTAACCTATGAACCTATGAACCTATATGTGTGTGAATGAGAGGGAGGATAGAGGAATGGTGAAGATGCAAGGAGTAGAGGTGGCGAAGGTGGATGAGTTTAAATACTTGGGATCAATAGTTCAGAGTAATAGTGAGTGTGGAAGAGAGGTGAAGAAGTGAGTACAGGCAGGGTGGACTGGGTGGAGAAGAGTGTCAGGAGTGATTTGTGACAGACGAGTACCAGTAAGAGTGAAATGTAAGATCTACAAGAGGGTAGTGAGACCAGCTATGTTATATGGGTTGGAGACAGTGGCATTGACAAAAAGGCACGAATTAGTGCTGGATGTGGTAGAGGTAAAGATGTTAAGATTTGCACTGGGTGTGACGAGGGTGGACAGGATTAGGAATAAGTATATTAGAGGGTCAGCCCAGGTTGGAAGGTTTGGAGTCAAAGCCAGAGAGGCAAGATTACATTGGTTTGGACATGTGCTGAGGAGGGATGCAGAGTATATTGGGAAAAAGATGCGAAGGATGAAGCTACCAGGTAACAGGAAAAGTGGAAGGCCTAAGATAAGGTTTATGGATGTGGTGAGAGAGGAGATGCAGGTGGTTGGTGTGACAGAGCAAGATGCAGAGGACAGGAAGAAATGGAAATGGATGATCCGCTGTGGTGACCCCTAATGGGAACAGCCGAAAGAAAATGATGATGACCAGTAGTACCCCTCACCTTATTTTCCATTAATTTTTTGAAATTAATACCCTTCCTATAAGTATGTCTTGCTTTTACTTCCTGAGACTGAGCATATCATACACTTCAACAATTTTCCAATTATGGAAAATGATGTCCCTAATAGCTGCACTGTCCAGAGAATAAGTAGCAATCACAGCACGGGGAAAATGATCTTCTCCACTCTTGTGAACATGACTATGACAGTAGACTAATATCATGGATGTGTGACATTTTGAGAGTGGTTAATTAACATTAATTAGAGTAATTAGAGTAATTCATTAGAGTAATTAATTAGTATTAATTGTGCTAGGTAGGATGATTTCCTGATTAGTAGCTACATGGTGTCAAAGGACAAGAATTTGTTCACAATGTTATCTGGCTCTAGAGTGTAGATGTCGTCTGCACTGTAAGCTGTTGTTAATGTTTTTTTTCTGAGGGTGGGGATGCTAATCCCCTTTGCATTTAACTCAAACCTGTCTCTAACACCTTTCAACGGTTGTGATGGAGGCATAATGCTATGCTTTGGGCATCAGTTGTACCCTTGCTCTTCCTAGATTTATTGTTGTTTCTTATAAAGTTAGACCTGTTTATGGGTACATACCTTAATAAATAGCTAAACCAACAGTATACAAAGAGTCTCTATCTATAACTATATGGGGACTAATTTATACAAAGACCTTTTATTGGGAAAGTAAGAATGTGCTCCTCTTTCTTACCAGGTACTATGATTTTTAAAGTTTAGTGCTATGATTTCAATGCTCACAAGTTGAGACTGATGGATGATGTACTTGTATGCTTCAGCTCTTGTAGTATAGTAACATAGTGTCATCAAACGCTGAGCCAATAACAGCATGCAGCCTGCAGTCAGTGGAACATTTAGTCACATGTCTGGGTTAGTGGTTTGGAAGTCCAAAACGTAGATGCTGAGCGAATGAAGAACAGTTACAGCCATTCCGCTGCATAAGAGAGGACCTTCCACAGGCCTAGACAATTACGGATCTATAAGTCTGACCAGCCTTATAAGAAAAGTCATGGAAAAACTTATCATAATCAGTCAGGATATAGGGAACCTCCAAATACTAGATTCATCTCTGTTTGGAATCATCAAGGGCAGGTCATGTTTACTCAACCTGGTGGATTTTTTTTGAAAAGGTCACTAAAGCAATCGATAAAGGCAAAAGGGTACACACCACATATCTTGACCTGGCCAAAACTTTTGACACAATTCACCACTCAGATGCAGTAGAAAAGCTAAATAAATTGGGCATAGACCCTTATGCCACCCGCTGGATTGCCAACTGGCTCACAGGCAGGACACCAATAATCAAAATAGGGGAAGTTTACTCCAGAAAGAGACCAGTCATTTGCGGAGTCCCCCAAGGTACTGTGCTGGGACCTCTCCAGTTTGGCATCTACTTTTCTGAAGTAAAGCCAATACCAAAGGACTCTAGCTGACTAAGTATGCAGATGATTGCAACTGAGGAGCAGTGACCAAATCCCCAAATGACTTATCCATCCTGCAGAAAGATTTGTCTCAAATAAATAACTGCAGAAAGGTTTGTCTTGAATAAATAAATGGTGCTAAAATTAAGTACTGAATCTAATTGCCAAAAAAATGCATTATTGTATCCTTTAGAAAGTCATCAACCTCATGGAAATTCCACTTTGACAAAACATCACTAAGAGTTGACCCAGTCTTTTGGGATTTGGGAACTTATATGGACAGTGACTTAACTTTTGACCAGTTTGTGTTCATTGTTATAAGTAAGTCCTTCTATGTTGCACATCTTATAAACAAAGTGATTGTGTCTAGATCTAGGGATGTCATTGCCCCCTTTACTCAGCTGTTCTTAGGCCAGTCATTGAATATAATGCCCCATTTGGAATGTATCTGTCCAGACACATGCAACACCTGGAATGCCCACAGAGATACCATACTAAAAGGATACAAAACCTAAACAACATGCCCTGCATGTACTGAATCAATGCTCTGTCACTATACTTGGTATCCTACAGACTGCTAAGAGATGACTTGTGTTCGGTATACAAGGCATCCTCTGACCCATTACTGATGGAATTACTGTGCATCAGTAAATCAAATGGCATTAGAAATGCTCAGTCTAGGGACCTAAAACTCTTCTTAAACATGAGCAGCACAGTTTGGTGGGACAGTTATATCTAGCAAAAGATACTGCTGTTATGAAACAGACCCCCCATCGAGATAAAACAAAGTTCATTCCTGTCCATATTCTAGCACAACTGTGAGTTCTATGGAAGGAAAACAGAAAATATACCCCAGGACTGCCCCTGTACTACTGATGGACAGAGGCAGTTTCTAAATGCTTTATTCCATGCATGGGCCCTCTCAAATTATAAGAGCCCAATAGATATTCTCATCGGGGTATTATATAATTATCAACCATGGGATGGGTAAGGCCAAGCTAAAAACAAATGGGATAGATTATTTCATGCAAAAAAAGGGAAGTTGTGTAAGCCTAAAATGGCGCCCACAAAGGCAGCTAGCCCAGTACTTACCTGTGGACCTATGGACCCATGCTAAAGTGAGTGGTCTTAGTACTGAGTCTTTGGAATGCTGTCATTTTTTTTTTTTTGCTTTTTGAGGTGGCATCTGGTACTTTATGTGGCTTCTACCTGTCACCCAGTTTGCTGTCCATGTTTCAATATAAGGATCTAAATTTAAGCTTTTAATCTGTTTACAATTCCAGTATTCAGAGTAGTTTCAAAGGCCTTGGCCACATCCGGGTACCCTGTATTTTTCTGTCTGTATTAGTAAGATGATTATACCTGAGCTTATGAAAGCAGACACAGTAAATTCCATGACCTGTGACTTCAGGTTTGTTAGGCTGATGAAGCTATATTTCTTGATATTTGAGGTTGGGTCCTCCCTTATGGAGTATTATAAAGATAACATTTTTTTACCTCAGGAACATACTCTGTGACTATGCTTAAGTTGAATGGCTTTAGGAGTATGAATCAAATAACATATTATGAGTGATATAATTTTTTAACGATCGACGTTAAAGACTTGTATACATGTATTGGTGTTGAGTGGGTATGCTCTAAGTTAAAAGAAGGAGTTGCCTCTAATAATGAGAGTTTTATGGTAGAAGAATTATTAGGTATTATTTTGAATAATAATTTTTTTCTTTTTGATAAGAAAATTTATTTGCAGAAAAAGGGTGTTGCCATGAGCTCCCCATGTGGAGGTAGTTATGCAAATCTTGTCATGGCACAATGGGAAAGCAAATATATTTTCAATAATAATTTCTTGGGCATGATTACATTTTATACACGGTTTTTAGATGATATTTTTATTTTGTTTAGTGGTGATATATTAGAGGCTGAATTATTTATTGCATATTTAAACAAAACCACTACTTTTTTAAAATTCACTTACCGATTTGAGACAGAAAGGATTTCCTATATAGATGTTGATCTATTTAAAGATGAAATATCTAATGGTTATAAGGCAAAAATTTATAGGAAGCACACATTTTCAAATAATTTTTTACATTTTACAAGTGAACATCTGATACAACAAAAAAAGTCTGTAGTGAAAGGCCAATTTGTCAGGGCGGCCAGAATGGTGTCCTCAGATGCTGACTTTTTAGTTGAATGTGAACATTTAACATTTATGTTTAAACAAAGAGGTTACCCATATGAATTTGTTGAAAATCTAAAAATGGAAGTGTTAAGCGTTTAGCAGGCACCTATAGGGCAATATTACATGACCTGGATACCCAATAACCCAAGACATTAATTTTGAGGATATTAGTGTTGACAGAGAACTAAGTATGAATTTGTTTTCCAGCAATTTATTATTTATTACTACATTTAGTTTAGATGCACTGGCTGTAAAAAATATAATTTTGAAAAATTGGCCCTTATTGGTATCTGATACTGTTTTTAGTAAATATAATGATATTAAGCCCAAATTTGTTTTTAGAAGGGGTATGAATCTTAAGAATTTATTAGCTTTTCAGAAACCAGTTACTACTAGAATAAAAGGAATGTTTAAGTGCGAGGCATGCCCCTATTTAAACATATTGATATAAGTAGTAGTTTTTCTATAATAGGAATAGAAAATATGATTCAAAAAGTAGGTTTAATTGTAATTCTTCTAGTACAGTCTATTTGGTTAGATATCACTCAAGTCCATGCTTTTATATAGGTAAAATGGACAGAAAGTAAAAAAAAAAAAGGCTATACGAACATTTATACGCTATAAGAAAAGAGAAGCTTGATAATGCTTTAGCAAAGCATGTTAAATCTTACTGGGGCACTCATTCAAGTTTAGAGTAATTGATCAGCTACATAAAATGTGAGGGGAGGACCATTTTCACTAAGGTTGGAATCCAGTGAATTATCTTGGCAACTATGTTGCCATTCCTATATTTTACCCAGATTAAATGACATTTGTTCTTTAGCATGTATATTAAAATTGAGGAATTTAGAAAAATTAAAAAAAATGTTTGTATTATATTTTTAAAAACAATTTTGTTTGATATCATATGGCTAGTATTTCTAATTGAGTCAGGTGATTCATAAAAACAGTCACATGGTTGATTTTAACTATTTAAGTGGAAAAATAACTTTTGTTTTATACCTGAAGAAGTTTGGTATTAAGCCAAACGAAAGCGCTTAGTTAATAAAGTGTATCGTTTCGGTCTGAGTCTGCTTCTTTGTTTTTTTGACAGCTTGGAGTTTATCTTTTCGGGCTTTAGGAGGGATTCAGACTGGGTGCTTTAGCACTGTTGCTTCAACAACTAGCTATGTTGTTAGGTCGCTCAGACGTGGTATTTATGCTTTAGCACTGTTGCTTCAACAACTAGCTATGTTGTTAGGTCTCTCAGATGTGGTATTTATGCTTTAGCACTGTTGCTTCAACTACTAGCTATGTTGTTAGGTCTCTCAGACGTGGTATTTATGCTTTAGCACTGTTGCTTCAACAACTAGCTATGTTGTTATGTCTCTCAGACGTGGTATTTGTGCTTTAGCACTGTTGCTTCAACAACTAGCTATGTTGTTAGGTCACTCAGACGTGGTATTTGTGCTTTAGCACTGTTGCTTCAACAACTAGCTATGTTTTTAGGTCGCTCAGATGTGGTATTTGTGCTTTAGCACTGTTGCTTCAACAACTAGCTATGTTGTTAGGTCTCTCAGACGTGGTATTTGTGCTTTAGTACTGTTGCTTCAACAACTAGCTATGTTGTTAGGTCACTCAGACGTGGTATTTGTGCTTTAGCACTGCTGCTTCAGCAACTAGCTATGTTGTTAGGTCTCTCAGACGTGGTATTTGTGCTTTAGCACTGTTGCTTCAACAACTAGCTATGCTGTTAGGTCGCTCAGACGTGGTATTTGTGCTTTAGCACTGTTGCTTCAACAACTAGCTATGTTGTTAGGTCTCTCAGACATGGTATTTGTGCTTTAGCACTGTTGCTTCCACAACTAGCTATGTTGTTAGGTCTCTCAGACATGGTATTTGTGCTTTAGCACTGTTGCTTCAATAACTAGCTATGTTGTTAGGTCTCTCAGACGTGATATTTGTGCTTTAGCACTGTTGCTTCCACAACTAGCTATGTTGTTAGGTCTCTCAAACGTGGTATTTGTGCTTTAGTACTGTTGCTTCAGCAACTAGCTATGTTGTTAGGTCTCTCAGATGAGGTATTTTTAGCCTTATGGAATGCAATTAGGACATACTCCATTATAATTTTGGTGGGAAGAAGGGATGTGAGGAACTTAAATTATTGCTTCTGGTACAAAACTGACACTAAATTTATCTACAAGTCAATCAGCAATATCTGTTGTAGTTAAAGAAGAATTTATGACTATTCTTTGCTTCATACGCTAATTTTAATTCAGGTCTCACTTTGATCCATCTCATGGTAACTTTCAGATTTTTGCCAATCATTTGATAAAGTCTGTAATATGAGTAGTCTTTGATTTATTTCAGGCCTTAATTAGCTCTTTTCTTTTTATTTTAGATCTTAACAATGCTAGTGGTTTATTTTTACTTTTTTTAGTATATCTGCTTCTGATTGGGACCACTTGGCTTATGCTATTTGTTAGGTGGCAGTAAAATTCATTAACTGACATCTGAGAATACATGGGGACTTGGAATCTTGCAGATGAATTTTGAGAGTTCATCACAGAGTTTTAATAATAGGTATTATTAGTGATTTGTGATTGAATTAGACCAGAGACAAGGATAGCATAGGAGCAGTGCAAATAAGTGCCAAGAAGGACAAGGTCGAAAAAGATTCTGACCCCTATAGGCTGACTAATTGTTTGTACAACAAACTGGCATTTATTGGCATCCGCAGCCTTTGTGGTGTAGGTGGTACACTTAATCAAGGGATAGTTATAATCAGCCCTCAGAAAGGTATTTTTATTTATGAGACATTTAGGAAGCACATTTTGAAAATAATTATGGTCTTCCAAGGACATGAAAGGTGACCTATATCAGGCTATGAGTTGATAATTTGTCTTGTTTATGGTAATTTGAAGTTCAGTAACCTCTACTTGTGGGTTGCAAGGAATCTATTTATATTACAGGGTATCGAACAAATATTGGTACTGCAGTTTCCAGCAGGTCAGAGTGCATGACTGAAATCTAGTAAAGAGTGAGTGCTTACATTACACTGAGGCGAAGGCACTGTTACAATACAGGTTAGGTTGTGTTCAAGGTGCAGGAGAGTCTTAGGAGAAAAATCAACAGATCTCATGGCCCTTCTGCAACTTAAACACACCGAGCAGTGGCCTTGATTGGAATTTACTGAAAGTCTTTTGTTATGTTGGAATTTCCAGAAGGTGGATAAAATGTGGCATCCTGAGAGAGTGATTCCATAACACGGCAGTCAGATAATTATAGTCAAATGAGCTTGAACAAAGTCGCTGTCAGTTCTCTTACCGTAAATGTTAAACTTTTTTTAAATGCTCCTGCTGATACCAAGTTAGTGCTATGGATTTTGCTGCCTACTGTTCCTATTTCTGGAGCAAGAGCAGGCCTGGAGAGTGGCTGCCATCCAGATGGTGATAAAAAGCATTTTCTCTTATGGCCCACAGTTCTGTCTTTTCATGACCAGTGATATAGGTTCAAGGGTATATATTATAAGCTTTAGAAGCCTAGCTGTATAGTCCAACCCAACTGCGTGGCTAGACATGCAGTCCAACCCAGTTGTGTTCCTATATATCACGGGCATTTATTAGGAAGGGGTGTGCTAGTTAAGAAGCTTCTAGAGGGTATGTGCATGAGGGGTATCTTAGTTTGGACATTACTGTCTGCCTTTGTGTATTAGAGATGTGGGGCCAGACCCCAGGAGAATTTCTGATTTCCCATCCATTGGTCAAGAGTATGCTTACATAGGGTTAGAGATGGGCTCTGCTTCACATGGATGGAGAACTTTTTCTTGAACATGGCAATCCTCTGAGACAAAACCAAACTGTGTGGGGTCAAGCGTTTGGAGGTTGCCAATGTCCTTGTTTATAAATTCCATGATAATGTGCTCCATGGCCTTGCAGATCAGGTTAGTTAGGCTGATGGGCCTGTAATTGCCTGGGTCAGTGGACATTCCACCTTTGTGTAGAGGGATGACAGTGGCTGTCCTCCATTTGGCTGGGATGAAGCCGGTGGTTGAGTAGGGTGCCTAATGGAACTGAGAGTTCATGCCTGAGTTCATGTAGGACGCAGCCAAGGATGTAGTCAGGTCCCATGGAGACAGCATTTTTTGCCTTTGAGAGGCATTAAAGACCTGCTTCCCTGTGATGAGGGGTGGGGGGCATGTGTTTGTGCTCTGGAGTCTCCTGTTAAGGAACCTGTGCGGGCATTCCAACTGTTGCTCAAGTCTGGTCAAGTACATGTCGAAGAGGGCATTATACTCAATGATGGGTCTTATGACAGATGAATAAAATGGCATTATGACTTCCTTGGACCTGAATGCCATGCCCTTACTTATGAGTTGGGCAGCATAGAATAATTTTCTTACTACTTTGGTCACATGTTGGTCAAAGGCCAGATTACGGTTTATATAAGTTCCCAGATCCCTGACTACTGGGTCAACTCTTAGGGTTATCTTATAGATGGATTAATTAGTTGGGTGATATTTTTTCCCAAATGGACTATATTGCGTTGAATTTTAGTCCATGACTTTGGCATCAGTCACTTGTCTGTACTAGACCCTCTTGTGGGATGTTTGTGTCATGGGAGAATGTATGATATCTCCCGATTTGCAGTCATCTGCAAACTTGCTCAGCCAAAGACCCTTGACATTAGCTTTTACCTCTGAGAAGTAGATACCAAATGCGAGTGGTCCCAGCATGGAACCCTGAGGTATTCTGCTGGTGACCAGCCCCTTAGTGGAAATTGTATCACCAATCCTGACTTCCTGGACTCTGTCTATGAGCCAGCTAGTAATTAATTTATTTTTTTCTCAAAAAGTTTTTTATTTTTCAAATACAGTTGAATAAATTCCATAGTATTTGTATATAACATCTTAATAACTATGTACACTATTTACATCAACCTGACACTATAGCAGAGCTCAGTATATACGATTACTTTATAGGTATAACAATCCAGTTATCGGAGTGCATCTGTTCAGTTATTGTAAAGTGTCAATCAATGACAAGACTTTTTTCCATGGATTGTTAATAAATGGCGTAGGATGAATCCTTGATTCTTTAATTTTAATTTCCAACAATGCTGTGGGCTTCAGTAGGCTGTAAAAGTCTTCCAAAGTTGGTATTGTGTTTGTATTCCATCTTCTTGTTATACACTTCCTTGAGATTGCAAGTATTGTCCATACTAGATACATATTTGACTCATTCAAATGAGGACCTTTGTACACATTTAATAATGCTAGAGCTTTAGATAAGTTAAACGATTCATTAAATAAAGCTTGTAAAAAGGTTTTAATACCATTCCAAAATGGCTTAATTTTAACACAGTCAAAAATGCGATTCCAATCTGCATTGTGTATTTGCTCACACCTCCAACTTATTTCCTTTGTGGAAGAATTAATTTTAGTAATTCTATCTGGAGTTAAGAATGCTCTGTGCAAGCATTTCCAATTAAAAAACTTTCCAGTATTGTGTAAAGGATGTATGTTTTATTGATAATAAAATATTTTATTTAATTTCTTCACTTAGTTGTAATGAGTGTCCTTTTGTTATATAATTCCAATATGAGGATTTGGGTGTTGTTACCAGCTGGTAATTTAATGTGTCATGTAGAGGTTTATGCTGTGTTCGGTGAGTTTGTCAACTGTACCTGAGTGGGGTATTGTATCGAACACCCCCTGGTCTAGGTAGGTAGTATGCATTTTTTTCCCTCACCCATTGCTTGGTGACCTTCTCAAAGAAGTTCACAAAGTTTAGTAGGCAGGACCTTCCCTTCACAAAGCCAAACTGGCTTGAGTCCAGTGTCTGAAAGTTACCTACATCATTGTTGATCATTTCCATGACAATGTGTTCCATGGCTTTGCATATTAGACCAGTCAGATTAATAGGTCTGTAATTTCTGGGGATGGTTGATGGTCCAGCATTGTGAAGTGGGATAACCATTACAGTCCTTCATTCTCATGGTACATCCAAATTATTGTATCCAATGGGCCTTGAGGAGGGGTCTTGTCTACTTCCATGACTGAACAAACTGTCAAAGTCCCCTCTTCCTTTCCAATAAGCACCTGTATGTGATTTCTGATTACCCCTTTACCTTCAGTGCCTCATCATCCACCCACCCAGTCCAGTTTCTCAGATGCCCAGGGCTATATTCAAGGCTTAGTCTCTCTACATTATGAGCTGTCATTTCCTTGAAAGTAAAATAAATGTGTCAGTGATTTACAGCGACAAAATGCACAGCTAGATTTGTGTGTATTGAAAAATAATGAGTCCGCATTGCTTGCCAGGGAAAGGATAAACAAATAAAACTAAAAGTGTTCCACTAAGATGCTAGTACAGTATGGATATCACAGCTGTCAACAAGTTGCTTCACTAAATCTAATTTGATTATTATGACTATGAATCAAATGAAATACAGCATAGATGACCTAAATGTAATATGTAAAATAGATACATTCAGCTGTACAGAAAGTTGTGCTTTACTATGTGACATTGTCAAGATCAACTTGTCATTGTATTATTTTACAAATTGCCAAACTGATGTACTTGCATTATGTATACATATACTATTAAAACAGGTTGTGGATGAAAAGGGTCCTAAGCATAATGGTTAAGGTCTTTACCTCATAGACACAAGGTGTAGGGTTTGATTCTGATCTCAAGTTATTGGCTAGGATTAAAATGGCCAATCTGAGCAGTCAGCATCAATGAGTCTGGTTAATAAATTCAAATTAATTAAAAATTTGCCTGAATCTGTCAGGCTTATGACCTGGATGGTGAAGCAACAGATTCCACTATGTTATCACGATTTGGTGAAGGTTATTTGTGTCACGTATGTAGAACCTGACCTCTGCTCAATGCTTCAGTATGTTTTCACACATACATGAATGCACAGTTTGAGACCGTTATATATTTTGATTAGTTTGCACTATGTAGATGCTTTGGTTAGACAGTAATCCATATAGTATATACTATCTGCATTTTGGATGAGTATATTCATATATATAAAATGTATATGAGGGTACAGTGTGTGTGTAGTTTATGTTTTAATGTATGTTCGATGTATAAGTTTACAGTTTTAGACTACATCTATCTTCACTTAGTCATACATAGCCTTCCTGGTATGTATTCTTATGCTTAAGTACTTACATAACAGTTGAGTTCAGCTGTATGGTGATACCTTTGAAAACACTTTTTTGTATTGTTTTTCAGAAATTAGTGATAGCATGAACCGCTTATCTAGTTCCATTTTTCTGCCTCACCCCTGCCATTTTAGGGTTGACCCATATAGTTTTGGGGTAATCTTTTATGCTTTTTGCAAAATGTGCAGATTTTTGCATCATATTTTATTTGGTTTCTCATAAAATTTGTGGTTTTCTAGAAAATCACTAGAGGTTGAAGTCACTTAATAATGACATACATTTAAGTTTCAGACTTCATATCCTTTAGAAAATGCAAACATCACCAAAAAGACATTTAGTGAATCCAGAAATGAACTTAGACAATCATTTTTTTACAATAAGTGCTTTCATTCCTCGTTTATTAAAATGGAACTTCATCAGATTAAAATTGCAACTGAAATGTGAAAACTAAGTAGGATACATATATGCAATCATTTTTAAATGTCACATATAAAATACTGTCTAATCTTTCCAAAAATAAATGAAACCATTTCTATTCTATAGCCTTTTATAAACTTAACATACATGCTAATGGATAAGGTGGGACCTAACCCCAAAATTGTGTATAGGAAAGGAAATCATTTAAAATCACTATTTGAGATGAATCAGGAGAAGGACAGAAGGATGTATTTGGGCAGGATGAGCAAATGTGGTAATTGTAGGGAGTGTAGGTTTATGTATGAGACCACCAACATTAGTATTACTGGATACCAAAGGGGGATCAGTGTTAAAGGATTGTACAACTGCCAGACAAAGGGGGTTGTTTATGTGGCTTTATGTCAAACATGTAATGCGTATTATATAGGGAAAACGGAGAAGGAGTTAAGAAAGAGGGTGTACCAGCACAACTATGCTATTAGGAGACAGGATGGGACTAATGCACTCTATAGGCATAGTATTATGTCTAGAGATTTTAAAAAGTTCTGTTTTTGTGTGCTGGAAAAGGTTAGAAGACAAGAGAGAGGAGGAAATTGGTCCAGTTTTGTGGAATATAGGGAAATGTTTTGGCAGGTAATGTTAAATGCAAGCAACCCGCCAGGCCTTAATGACAGGATCTCAATTAGTAGTCTTCTGAATTTAAGGGCAAAGGAGATTAAATGAGCAAAATAAAATAAAATATAAAACAAAATATATTAAAATTGATTTCCCAAATCGGATCCCCAGGTTAAAGAATAATAAAATAATAAAATAATTAAATAAAATAATAACATCTAATAAAAGGCATAGTTTTTATAGAAAATAGGAATGCATTGGTATATGTAGGGCATCAATAATTTATAAGGGGACATATATATAAAAAAATATTTATTTGATTGAGAAAGTATAGGATGGATTTTAGCGGGGATTGTTTAGTAAACATAATATTTTTATTATTTTTATGTTTTAATAAATGTATATGAGGGTGAGTTTATAGATGTGTAAGTTTTAGAAAAATGGTGTGTGTTTTTCAAAATGTCACATGACTGTTGTTTGATATAAAATTGAGGAAATGATGTGTATACTTTGTATCTGATGAAGTTCTATTTTTTATGGAGGAATAAAGGAACGAAAGCGCTTATACAGCCTTTTCTGAAAAATGGAGATGTTGTTCAGCTTTCTTTGCTAAAGCCTTTCATTGGACTTTGTTTGAAGGTGAAACTTAGCATACACGCTAAGTAATTTATACATCTTATAAACCCAGTTCTTTTCATAGTAAAAACAATATATAGTCAATTTCAAAACTACCAAAAATTATCTGCCCTGAAGCTAATACCCTTGTCATGGATTTCTTATCATTTATTCCTTCAGAAAATGTATGCTAACACAAATCCTGTTATTCTAGCAACTTTCTAAGTCTGTAAAAGCTATATTTAAACTCTGTCCCTTTGTTTGGATCTTTGTCCCCTCATTATTTTAGGCTTTGTCCAGAGGTTGAGAGGTGTAATGATCTCTGTTGGTGATGATGGAGCTGTATGAACTTGTGTTTCTGGTTTGTAATGTAAACTCTAAAGGCAAATAAATCTTTATTGATTTGTGGAAATAAACTTTGATGGAACTTCATAAAAGTATACTCCGTACTTTAATGTTTGTGGATTTGTTTCCCACACCTCCCTAGAAAAGAGTAGCAATAACTTCTTCAAGTAATCAAAATAAAAAAAAGTAAATAAATTAACGAATAAATATATAAATGAAGTGGCAAACAGACCAACAAACTAGTAAATAGATAAAATATGATTTGGGAAAGAGTCTGGAATTAGTGTCAGCCAGCTAGTTGTTGATGTTGCCTTTGCAGATGAAAACATTTCTTGTAGTTCAGGCTGGTGGAATATTGAGTCAAATATTAAGGTGAAAGATATCTTAGGGTCAGAAATGATGGTCATGAGTCTGTCATAGCCAATACAATGTAAGTTCTCATTAGTATAGCTACATGAAAGGTTATAAAATATTGCAATCAGATCACAACTAAGGTGGGTAATGGCCGTCCAGTGGTTGTGATTTGTAAGTTAGCAGGGCTTTTGAACTAATCCAATAAAAGAAGCTGACATGAAATTTCAGATGAATAGGTTTGGGGCTTTGATCTGATCAAGTGAAAATACAATGGTTGTGCGGGAGGCAACAAATAATGATAGTGATGGTGGGGATGGTAAAGTAGTTTCATTTCCACAGAATATAATCGGTAGTGCGGTGCAAAGGTCCAGCATTATTTGAGGTCTTTATCATGGAGATTATATACCAGCTAAACTACAAGAAAAAAACTATCTTTTGATAACATATTACAAATACATACCTTTCAGTTGCAGATGTATTTTCACAGACTATTCTAGTAGCCAGAGAAATGACCTGTGAGATCCAGCACTAAAAACTACAAGGCAGTCAACTTTGACAGGATGAAACAGAAAGCCGTCCGGTCCATTTTTTTTTTTTATGTGGCTATCAGCTGGCTGCATTATCCTGACAACCCATCACACGCTTCGGTACCCGCCCTCTGCAACTGAATGACTTTTCTCCAGTACTGGTACCTCTGTGTATGTAGTTGGCACAATCAGAATTATTGACTGGTGGATGGTAAAAACAGCAGGGCATTTTATATAAGATGATATTTTTCAGTTAATATTCTATGAATGTGCTCTTGCATGCTTGTATGTGCATATGTGTATATGTATGCGCACGAGTGTGCATATGTGTGTGTATGTGTGTATATGTGTATGTGTGTGCACACATGTCTGTATGTTTGAGTGTATGCATGCATGTGTGTGTGTGTGTGTATGTGTGTGTGTATGTGTGTGTGTGTCTGTGTGTGAGTATGTGTGCACATGGGTGTGTGCATGTTTACATGCATGTGCATCTGTGTGCAAAACGAGTGCAATAGCATGTCTTAATTATTATTGCTAAGGATTTTTAATGCTGTGATATCACTCCTCTGGCCCAGTAATCAAGGAGCCTCAATCCTCAGCACTAACACTGGTGGGGAACATTCACTTAGAACAAAAATAGATACACACAGTAGTTCCAGTGCAGCTGTCTGCACCAAGCACAAATGCACATTGGGAGCACACTCCAGTCCTGGGGCTGGGCTTCCTCTTCAGGCCCCAAATAAGACTCCACCTTTCTCTCTGCAGAAATCAGTGCTCTGTGTCCCTGTTTCAAGTAGCTGACACACACACTATTTGAGATTTGATTTACACACACACTCACACACACACACACACACACACACACACACACACACACACACACACACACACATACACACACACCTAAGAAAAATTAATACTTATACAAATGGTAGTGTTAAGCAATCAGCAAAGATTTCAGGAGCATGAAGCCACAGTGCCACCAAATAAATGCAATTACTCTCAAAGTTTAAAATATTTTCTAAAAGACCTACAGCAATAAAAGGTATAAATATATTTAATAATAAATAATAAAACAGAAAACATGAGAATACCGAGTATCTATTTACAATAAACGCCAGAGTTTCAATTCACAGGAAATATAAAAAAATAACACAGATAGAAAGACTCAGACAGATACAGAAAAAAATACTTTTAGCTAATCTCACTATATTTTCCGAACTAACTGAAGAATTGCTGTTCCCTAGTTAAGTTACTTACTAAAGCAAGGCAAGATGAAATGGGTAAGTGGTTTTGTCAGTTCGAAAACAGAGTGCTAAGTGCTACATCTCTCACTAGTAACTAAAAACAATTTCAGTGCTGGTTACAGAATGACATCACATCTGGCCACCTGACTCTATGTTTCCCACACTACACCCCTTGCTAGAAACTTGAGCCAGGATCTGACACAGATGTGTCACAGTAAACACCTAGAACTTTGCTAAGGCTGTTACAGCATCTGGAGACTGTAAAACAATCCCAACCCTTCTACCCTTCCTGCAGAGACTAACCAGCCATTCTCCAGCACCCCAGGGTAATAATTAGTTCACTACTAAGGACAAAAAGAGCAGGATCCCAGCCCAGGCATTGCATCTCTGGTTGCTATCAGACCTATGAGGTAAAATCTTTATGGCCTAAACCAAGTCATTTAATTTCAGGCTATTTTTCTTAAGGTTAGCTGGCGTAACTCAGTCCCTTCCCTTCCAGTATCCTGTGTTAAAATGTATACACTTTGACAGTTAACAACAATACAGTCTGACATACATGTGTATTTCTTTTCTGTCCTTCAGGAACCACTGTTGATACTTTTTTAACACAAGTGACTTTACAAATATATTTTTAACTTAAGCATCAGTACAAATCAGGTTGTTATTGAAATGACATAGAATTCTTTACAAAACTCCAGCTAGTTATGCTGGCATGTGTTACACATGCGTTGTCCTACTCTGTCTGGCATAGCTGGCACTCCCTCACATCATCACATATCTGCCTCCCTCTTAGAAGACTCCAAGCTAGTTTTTCAAGTGACCCTGGAGAAAAGTTGCTTGAGAGAAATGAGCCTGTCTGGGAATACATTAACCCATAACGTGTCTTGACAATTTATCTGCATTGGCATTGCCGACTCCTTCCATTGAAGTGTCAGGCTGAGCCTCACTAAGGAAATCAGTCAACAGATCCCCCTCAGACTCCTCCTGCCACCCACTGAAATATTCAGAACAATGACCTCCCTATCATGGTAAGGCTTCATCATGTTAACATGGTACAGTCTGTGCCCATGCCTTCTGCCTAGCAGTTCTACCATGTAGTTAACATCACTGACCTTCCTTACTACTTTGAAAGGTTCTTCCCAAGCTACCTGCAGCTTGTTGTGTCTGACCGAAATGAGCACCATAACCTGCTGTCCTACAGCATACTCTTGGGCTCAAGCATTCTTGTCATTCCAGACTTTTTCTGCAGTTGGGCTCCTTCCAGGTTCTCCTGTAAACTAGCTTTAGATGATTGTCACTGTTGAAGTGGCACCCAGACTCCATGTGAAAAATGTGAAAAAGGGGTTGTGGATGGATGGATGGATGGATGGATGGGTGGAGTACAAACCAATAATCAAATCATAATAAATAGGTAAATAAGTGAAAAAAAAACAAGCCCAATTTTGCTGTTTTAGTTGTTATATCTCTGGGATACAAGGCTACAGTGCTGTCAGTATGATTACACATTTCTCCCACTTTTGTATTGCTTAGACAACTGCCTATGTTATACAGACAAATATGCCTACATATTTCTATCTATATATCTACTTGTTTGTTTGTCTGTCTTTCTGGTTATCTGCTTATCTGTGTATCCATCTCTCTCTCTGTATATATATATATATATATATATATATATATATATATATATATATATATATATATATATATTGGAATGATCAAATTACTATTAAGTAGAAATGAATGTGTTCAGTAATGCACTGAATGGTAGAAAAGACATGATACATGATATGTGTTTGTGATCTAACAGTGTTTTATGTATGGAGTCCAGTTGTGTGGGCAGTAAAGTGTGAAGCAATTGATAGGTACTGCTGATGATGCGGGGTGGGAGGCTTTATTTTAAGACATGTGTATGTTACAGTTGTGTGTGCTTCTGTTTAGTTTTCTGAAGTTTGTGTTTTTTTCTGGATCACCAGCATTTTTTATATTTATTGATGATATTTACTTTGAGGTAATTACTTTTTGGGAAATTGTTCTTTCAATTGTTTTTCTTGTGTCTGTCAATGAATTATTCTGCCTACCAAGTAACACAAACCAATATAGATTCCGTTTGTCACTTCAGTGGCCTTCACCATTTGTAGCCAAGCCTTGGATGTTTTCTCCCTCACATTCTCCCCACGGTGGTTGAGGTTGTCTCCAGATCTATCTAACCAGCCTGCCTTCTGGCACTAGGTATGCTAAGTGAACACAGGATACAAGCATCATGTACAGAAGCCCACCCTCAGTGACAGCAGGTTGGGAACACGTTATGCATCTGATGGGTTGAATCTGCAGTCACTACTGAAGCAAAAGAATCAAAGCGTGCAAGTAATTCTTAAGGTTATTCATACTACCCAGGGTAGGAGATTGCTGACAGGACTGCACCAAATTACCAGATACAGGGCAGTAATTTTAGGAATGCGCTCCATTAGCCAATATGGGGCAGTGGTAATGGACCCAAATCACATGACCCACTGTAGGACTGTGGTGCTAAGTGTGGACTGTGTGACCCATTGCAAGAAAGTGGCTACAGGACTGGATCACGTGACCAAGGTTTAGGACAATGTCTACAGGCCTGGGCAACAGAACCTGGTGAAGGACCATGCTGGCTGACTTGGCTGCCATGGCCCAAGACAGAACACTGGTGAAAGGAGTGATCCACATGATCCAGGACTGAGGTTTCATGACTAGATCACAGGACTCAATACAGGACTGTGATGGCTGGCTTGTACCACAGGACTACATGACTCATAGTGGCCAAACTATACCATGTGAATAGTATATTGCATGCATGAATGCAGTGGGTCATGACTGCTCCACCTCCTTTCTGGCAGGGCCAACCCACTTGTCTGACAAGTATTGCCAATCTGGTATCTCCACCAGCAACACAGCAGTAGCACACCTTACCAGTGTGCCCCCCCACCCTTCCCCCAATGTTATATTTTCTTTGTTTCATATCACAGGATAATAGAATCACAGGGGTCACAAGACAAGTAAGTTAAGAGGCAATAGGAGGTTTATCAGTTCCCCCACTTAGAATGTATGCCCTGCATCCAGCAGGGCAAAACAGTTCAGGTCAGTGATGAATTTGTAGATCCCTATCTGATCATCCAGGCTTCTTGAAGGATGTGAGGGTGTCAGTCTGTTTAACAAGGGATGGCAATTTATTCTAGAGATGCTAACAACACTGGGTAGTAGATCATGATGATGTGGGCAAACACATGCGCTATGTCTAGTGTCACATACACTATGTCTATCATCACATGCACTATGTCTAGTATCACATACGCTATGTCTAGCATCACATGCACTATGTCTAGCGTCACATACACTATGTCTAGCATCACATGCACTATGTCTAGTGCCACATATGCTATGTCTAGCATCACATGTGCTATGTCTAGTTTCACATACACTATGTCTAGCATCACATGCGCTATGTCTAGTGTCACATACACTATGTCTAGCATCACATGCGCTATGTCTAGTGTCACATACACTATGTCTAGCATCACATGCCCTATGTCTAGTGCCACATACGCTATGTCTAGCATCACATGCACTATGTCTAGTGCCACATACGCTATGTCTAGCATCACATGCACTATGTCTAGCGTCACATACACTATGTCTAGCATCACATGCACTATGTCTAGCATGCCACCGTTAAGGATTGTGATTTCTAGACACTAGCTGCAATCCTTAATGGCAGTGTACAAATCACGATCACTGTCTCTGAATTTGACACCACAGTACGTAATTCATTCCTGGTCTGATTTGCAGATGAATAGATGCTACATAGTACTTTACAGCACAGCAGGGAAAACATGTTTAATAAGACATACTTTGCTACTTTATTAAGCATGTTTTCCTTGCTAAACTGTGCTTCACTATCAGGCCTGTGAATTATTCATAAAGATGCTCCAGTCATTAGACATGATGGCAGAGATGGGCTTATCACAAAACTCTGGTAATGAAACTGTTTACTCCTCTGTGAGTTCCCATTGGTATAGCTTACTGGCATGACTTTTTGGGTGAGTAGGTCATTAGGGGCTTGGATGACAGGACACCTTCCACATCCATTTGTCTGCTGAGTGACTTCAAGCAAGTCAATTAGCAAGACAGTGCTACTGGGTTGACCAACTTGCCCCTGGTGTTATGGATGTGTCATGTAGCCGGTGTGCTCTTCACCTCTGTATGCAAAACTACATATTAGCAGGCAAGGGGGTTATTAGTGCTCTGTGAAGTGTAGCATCATTCTGTGATATGCACCTGCACCCTCATATATTATATGCACCTGGCCCCTCATTTATTGTATGTGCCTGCACTCTCATACATTACATACACCTGCACCCTTTTATGTTATTATTTTGTGACTAGTGGTGATGGTTGTTTGTGTATGTACACTCTGCATACTGTGCAATGCCTACACAATGAGGCAAGACTGCACACAATTTATTATTTCTTTTTATAGGTTATAGGTGAATTTATGAATCCCACAAGACTTTGGAATGCCCTGGTGCTGTGTACCAACCCAGCCCTGTAGTGCAACCAGTTTACAAAGAGCACCATTAGATAGCAGGATGTACATTTTATCTTACTCACTCTGGGATATACTCTTTGTTTCTTGTACTCTTGAGTTGGCTACCAATTAGAGAGAAAGAGACACACAGAGAGAGAGAGAGAGCAAGGGAGAGAAAGAACACTGCTGTAGGTCTCTTACCCAGAGTACTGGCTAGGGAACTGTGCCCCCTGCTGGCACAGAGACTGAAATATAAGCAAATATAATGAATTGGACTAAAGTCCAGCTACACTACAGATATAAACACAAGCATAGAATGTGTCCATATAAGGTTATCAGCAGTCAATACACTCCTTCCATTTGTTATGCCTAGCCCTTAGGTAGTTGCCCCCCCCCCCATCCTGATCCTTTTCCCCTTTAGCCTGTTCAGTGCATCCTTGAAACACACTATTCTTGTGTGGTAGGTAGTTCTAGGGTCTTACTGATGACTCTGTGAATTCATACTTTTTCATGTCCCTCCAGAACATGGCCTGTTGTATTTCCCATTAATGCCCCCTTCCCATTCTTTATTTCCCTTTACAAAAGGGGGGGCAACCTATGACCCTTTAGTCTCCTTGATGTAAGCGTTATGCCCACCTCAGCAAGATGTAAAATGTGCAGCTACACAGATGTTTAAATAATGGAGCATGTCTGCCATCTAGTTATTTTGCCACACGACAGCAATGCAAACTCTGAGTGTCAAGGCATTTCTTTGTATTAGTGAAATGGAATGCAGTGAGTGTGTTAAGGAGTGTGCACATTGTATTGTGATTGGATGGCACTACCTCGTACAAGAGGACCTTGTGTAAAACATTACCCTGAGCACCATGAAGCTCCTCTTCCTTGTGACCAGTTTGGTCAGAAGGACACTACATGCCTTCATCTAATTCCAATAATAATGCCCACACACACCCCATGTGCTCTTCAAACAAGCAACACAGTTAACTCTTTCTTGGACAGTTTCCAGTGTCAGTCTGCTCTTCTGTCTTCACATAGCAGTAAATAAATCAATAAATAAATGAATAAATAGATAATAAAGCATTCCTCAATGGTTTTTTGAACACACAGGTTTCCTGTTCATATTATGAACTCCTGAGTAAACCATTTTGTCAAACCCAAGTATTGTCAGAGACATCATTAAACATCTCGTTTTCAATTTCTTATGTTCCCTAATGAGAAACATCTTCATTTGTTCCACCTTTTGACTTCTTACAGCTCATTTTAAATTATCTTGTTTTTTTTTACAGCAATTTTCTGTAAACGCTGTCTCTGTATAATTATGGGACAAACAAAAGTAACACCCAAAAGGAAATAAAATGTTTAGAATTTAAAAATTTGAGTGGTCTGTTACCAAGCAAACAACTATGGAAGAGAGGGGCATTTGTTAAGTCTATGTGCAGCAAACATGTTAGCCACATGCAGCTGAGAGCTGAAGATTAGGGAAAAGGTCAATGTTCTTCGTGTTTCACTGTTGTAGTCCTGACTACTGGGATTTCCTGCCCTGAAAGCCCTCGGCCAGCCCGACTACCAGAGAAAAATCTTTCTGGCTCCCAGGCTGATGGATGCTCAGACCAACATCGGTATGCTCAGCGGTAAAGGTAGCCAGCCTGCGTCAGAACACCGGTCTTTTCTTCCTTTGGAAGACCTGAAGCACCAAAGCAGCATTCAAGTGTGTTGGTCGGGCCATACCAGAGAGAAGTGTTGACAGACAGATAAGAACCCCATTGAGCAACCTTTGCTTTGCTTGTTCATATCAAACAAAGTCAATAATTGTTTCTGTTGTTGTAAGCAGATCCCACACAGAGACTTTCACTCCCTTTGTGTTACTTGCCTAGGCCCTGATCACAACGTTGCTAACTGTCACTTTTGTGCATGTTTTAATACTAGAACTAACAGGTGTAGGGCTGAATTTCTTGCAAGATTTCTTAGCCAACAATCGGTTCAACCATCATTTATGGTGTCTGTTGGTCAAACTGAATTTGATCAGTATAAATGCAAGAAAGATGATAAGAAACAGAAGCATAGGCCTTTGGATGACAATCCATCTCTGTTTGACTCTCCTTCCAGGCTTGTAGTCCTTGAACAAGAGGAGACACCTACGCAGCCCCCTTCACTTTCAGAACCAATGACTCAGGCCTCTGTGAAGACCCTTTTGGAGTTCGACATGGCTTCTCTCCCATCCACTTCTATACAAGCCTTCAACAATGGCTCGTTGGTTGGGTCCAGGACCGCTTAGCAGGTCTTGGCTTCCAAAGAGCATGCACCACCCGGAGACTCAACAATTAGGCCTGGGCTACTCCACCTTCACTGCTTTTGCATCCTCAAGAGACAGCCATGAGGATGCAGGACACTCCTAGGCCTAAGGCCTTAGCTACTTCTAGGAGGCTTTCTGTACCTAGGCCTGCAGTTAGGCCTTCTAGCTCGGCTCCACAGGGTTCTCAGCAGGACCTTATCAGACTGGCAGAAGATCTTCTTTCTCTTGTCAGGTCTAGACAAATTGTTGCCACTGGTAAAAGGAAAAGAGATGAACCTTCAGAAGTTTATCAGGATCCTCCCATGTCTAAACACTTTTTAACAACATATGTATGGTTTTATTGCTTAGTATTTTATTCTGTTATTGTAATAATTCTAATAATATGGATGTCATTCATAAACTAGTACATTATTCATGAATGCATGATGTTACAGGAAATTATGTCAGTCTGGTCTTCCTATTAATGTGACTGTTGTTAATTTTTATCTGACTCTGATGATGCCTGGATTGTAAAAGGCGAAAGCACTGTCTCTGGTGATTTTATCATATTAAAGTGACTGCTTCTTGTGCAAGAACACATTGGTTTGCCTGTTTATTTATTTATGTATTTTTTTAGTGTATTCACCACACTGCTTCTGCATTTGTGGCTGCTGTCCACTTCCTATGAAGACTCTGACTCTGAAGAGATCCTCCCTTCTGCCTCTCCACCAGAGGATTTCACCTTTCAGGAGACCCTCCATGCCATGAGACAGCATTTCCAATGGGAGGCTCAGGATTACCCACAGGCTAAGAAGAGGGTCAGGGAGTTCCTAGACTTACTGGAACATAAGCCTCTGGTTATTCCTCCAGTTCTGAAAGTGGTGGATAATGTCTTCCTGGAATCTTCTCTTAAACATGACTGTCTACCCCCTGCCCCTCAAAAATCAGACAGGTTTTATCATGTTCAAGAACCCCACAAATTTCTCTACAAGAACCCCTCTGCTGACCCTGAAGTTATCATGCCAGGGCCTAACAGAGCCAGAGCCAGTTCTACCAGAAATCCTGTTCCTTCAGATAAGAGAGCAGGGCCCTTGACAGGTTTGGCAAGAAGGTCTATACCTCTGCCACACTCACTATGAGGTCCCTCAACTGCCAATTTCATATGATTAAGTACCAGCAGACTGTTCTTGACTAACTTAAACAGAAGGTGTCTACATTGGAGGGCAAAAACCTTTCCAAGGAATTGTCAGAACTCTGTCATGTTAGTGCACAGGTAGCTAAGCATTCCCTACACTGTGGATGTGATGCCATGGAGGTATCTTGCAGAGCTGCCACTACTGGGTCAGTGATTAGAAGACATGCTTGGCTCAGAGAACAAGCCCTTCCTGAGCATTTTAAACCTAATCTGTTAGATACGCCCCTTGACAAGGATGACCTTTTTGGACCAAAGGCAGAACAAGTGCTGAAAAAGATGGAGGACAAAGCCAGGTCTATGCAAACAGTGAAAGATTTCCTCCAGGTGCAGCCCCCCAGGGTCAGTAGAAATGTTCCTGCTAAACACTGGTCCTTTCCCTCCTGCCTAGAAGTAGCCAGAAAAAAAAGGGAAAGACCACATAGGGAGAGGCAACTCCTGCAAAAAGGCAGACACTGGATCTTGGAAACCTCTAGACAAGGGAGTTCTAAACCCCAAGCCACTTCCAGACAATCACAATGACTCAGCCTCTCGACCCTCACCCCCCCACCCCAAAGCTAGGAGGAAGGCTGTATTTTTTTCTATCATATCTGGACCCAATTACCTCAGACAAGTGGGTTCTAGACATTATTGCAAGTGGCTACAAGATTACTTTCAGAGAGTAATTAGAATCCTCAGGTTTTCCAGGTGTTCCCCTAAATCAAATGCCAGAGGCCCTGGTTCAAATTCAAAATCTTTGTGTGCAAGTAGCAGTAGAGCCAGTCCTTTCTCCTCAGCAAGGAATAAGATTCTATTCCAGACTATTCCTGATCCCCAGGAGAGAAGACTCTTGGTGCCCTATCCTGGACCTGTCAAAACTCAGCCAGTTTCTCTTGGTTCCCAAATTCAAAATCCTAACTTTTCAAAAGCTCCTTCCCATGCTGTCCCTGCAGGCCTTCATGGTCTCTCTAGACCTATAACATGCCTACCTTCACTTTCCTATACAGGAATCACACAGAAAGTTCCTTTGTTTCAGGGGAGGATCCAGCCATTATCAGTTCTCTGCTCTGCCATTTGGTTTATCTAGTACACCAAGAGTGTTCACAAAGTGCCTGGCTCCAGTAATTGCTTTCTGCAGGACCAGGGGAATACAAATCTATCGCTACCTGGAAGACTGCCTTATACAGTCACCAAATCCCTCCAAATTACTCCAGGATCTCAGATTCACACAGAACCTCCTGTCAACTCTGGGGTTCACATTGAATCCCCAGGAAGTCCATAACTTCACCTACCTAAAAGATTGTTCTCCTGGGGGCCCTCCTGGACACCATTCTCCAGAAGGCTTTCCTCACCAAGAACAAGTGTCCTTCCTAACAGATTTACTTCCAAAGGATCCAAATGAAGGATCAGGTTTCAGCAAGGGAATTATTAAGAGCCCTGAAGTACATGGCTTCATACATCCTCATGTTCCCCTTGCCAAACTGCACATGAGAAAACTGCAGTGGTATCTCAGGGACATATGGTGCCAGAACTCCCAACCACTAGAGACAGAGATACCCCTCATTCCTTCCCTCAAACTGTTGTTTGCTTGGTGACACAGACTTGCTCCCACAACCCAGGCCTCCCCTTCATATTCAGTCCTCACGGACAGACCCTTACTCAGAGACATCCTGGGGGGCACACTTCCACAACCTAGAAATGCAGGGAAAGTAGGAAAACAACATCAAAAACAGGCACATCAATTGGAAATAACTTATGGCTGCACACAAAGGCCTAATAGCCTTCAAAGAGAAATGGACACCAGGTGTCCTGCTAGTAAAGACAGACAATACTACAGTAATGTGGTACATCAACAGACAAAGAGGAACACATTCCTACCCCTTGTGCTGTCTGACAATGCAAATCTGGGAAACAGCACACTCTTTCACACTATGTCTCATGGCACAGTACCTACCAGGAGTTCAAAATGTTCTAGCAGACCACCCCAGCAGGAATCTTGTTGTCCCTCACAAGTGGCACTTGCACCCGGAGATTTCCCAGACCATAACCCAGTCCTGGGAGATCCCTCAAGTGGATCTCTTTGCAGCCAAACAGAACACACAATTGCAAAAATTCTGCACCAGGATCAAAGTGGAGGCAACCTGGAAAACAGATGTCTTCTCCTTCCTGTGGACCCAGCTATTCATTTATGCATTCCCCCCATACCCCTAATTCCTTGGGCCCTACTCAAAATAAGGGAGGAGGACCCAAGAGCAATACTGATAGCCCCAGACTGGCCCAGACAGCACTGATACCCTCTTCTCCACCAACTCTCCAACCAAGCACAGTGGATTCTACTTCAGAGGGTGGACCTCCTCACTCAAAATGAGGGAAGGGTTGTTCATCCCAACCTGCCAACCCCCAGCTTGGCAGCATGGATGATCCCACAATGGCCTACACAGATGCCAAACTAAATAAATAGGTGCTAGACATCCTCAGGGAATCCAGAAGACATAGCACTAAGAATTCTGACAAAGCTAAATGGAAAAGATTCTGTATTTGGTGCAAAGGCCACTACCTAGAACCACTGTCAGCTCACATTACCAGCATCCTGGAATATCTAACCTCACTTCTAAATCAGGGACTTTCCTACTCTTCCATTAAAATCCATGCTTCTGCTATTTCTGCTTATGTGCCTTCCCACACTCCAATCTTTTTCCACCCTCTCTTACGACAATTGTTTGGGGGGGGGGGGTCATACACATTAGGCCTCACAGAAGGAAGTCTGTCATCATGGGACCTGAACTTTTTTTAGAAAAATTAATTTTACCTCCATTTGAACCACCAGAATCTGCTGACCTCAAGTTTCTGACTTGGAAAACAGCTATACTACTGGCTATCACCTCGACTAGGACAGCTTCTGAACTGCAGGCCCTCTTGGTGGCTGAACCCTTTCTTATTTTTCACAAGGATATGGTTTCTCTTAGAACCAGCCCATCCTTCATGCCCAACGTGATCTCTGACACTGCTCTGAATCAGGCCATCCATCTACCAACCTTCTTCTCCAACCCTCAAAATAAAGGGAAGAATTCTGCATTCCTTAGATGTTCACAGACAGCTACCTTTTTACCTGGATAGGACAAAAGCTTTGAGAAAATTGAGCAGCGTTTCATTACCTTTGCCCCTGGTGCAGAGGGTAAACCAGCTTCCAAGCAAACTGTTTCCAAATGGATCTCTCATGGCATCTCATTTTGCTATAGCTTTTGTGTCAAGGTTCCCCCAGTTGGCATTAGATCTCACTCCACCAGGGCTTTTGCTACTTATGCTGCCTTCATCAAGGGGGTTCCCACCAAGGACATTTTAGAGGCAGCCACCTGGTTCTCGGTACAAACCTTCAGCAAACATTACCATTTAGCACCCTTCTTCAAGTCTAGAGCATGGTTTGCCACTGCTATCCTGCAGGGCATCCTCTCTTCACCCTAGCATCCTTTCACCTTCCTTTCTGATTTGGGAATATTCCCAGTAGTCAGGACTGCAACAGTATCCACGAATAATATAGTTTCAAGTGTATTCCCTGTTGCAGTCTTCTTTCCCAGCCTCCTACCCCCTTAGCCTACAAGCAGGTGTCTTTTAACTGTGCTTCTCATCCAAGGGACCCTTCCTTGCCATCTCCTCCTCTGCCACGCTATCCTTTTGGATAACGCCAGTCTTCTCAGGGCTCCTCTTTTGTGGTGGGGCAATAAAAGACTGGTGTTCTGACACAGGCCGGGTACCTTCATACCTGAGCATATTGATATCAGTCTGACCATCTGTGATGACCGTGCCCTGGCCTAGCAGTCAAGGAGCCTCAGTCCTCACCACTAACACCAAGGAGGTCATCTCCTAGATGAGGAAAGGATAACTAATACACACAGTAAAGTACAATTTCCCTTAAGTGCACACAGAGATCACAGTCAGTCTGGAGCTGGCTGCTCCCTTGCTCACCAGGTCCCCAATAAGACTCCCCACTGGTACAGCTATAGGATCCATGTCTCAGCCTAACTGGGCAAGCTAGAACCTCCAGTACCCTCTCTGTCCAACCAGTGCTTAATGTCCCTGCCCAAATAGCTGACACAACACAAACACTTTGAGATAAGTATTTACACAACTTTACAGACACTCCTGGGAAAGGCTGACACAGATTCTCCAGCTGTGCCCCTTTACCAGACTATACAGTAGTAATTACTGCCACCACCCAGTTAATAATATCAGCTACTAAAAGGCCCTTAAAAGGGTGTACAATTATTACTGTGCAATATTAATATCCAATGGTAATGTGACTATACAGTCTAAGGCTTATCAGAGTGGCCTATTACAATAAACTCTATATAAATATGCAATGTACTCTAGAGCTTATCTGTACACAAAGCAGCTGCAAGTAAAAGGTTTTAAAAATATTTAATAATAAATAATTAAAACACAAGACAAAACTACTACACCACAGAGATATCTAAGAGTTCACAGATCACACAGAAACTTAAAATAATATTGTAGGAAAGATCTGATTACACAGAAAAATACTTAATCTAACTTTCTAATCTTTAGCTAATCTTAGAGAAAACACAGTGCTACAATCCTACTTACATACATAAAGAGCATAGGCAGTGCTGGTAAGTTAGATGTCCAAGATCAAAATGCTCCAGGTCTCTTGTGAGAAATAGTATTTAAACATTACTAACAAACATGTCTCTAAGGCCCTCCCAAAATTACATAATTTTTGACATTTAGGTTTTCCCACTATTCATATTGTATCATCTTAAAACCTGGTCTGAGTTCTCAGGCCACAAACTGCATTATTTAGCAATGTAACACCTGCACATCAACTTACAACAATAGAAGACATTTCACATGTTTATATTAACAGAAACTAAAGCAATAAAGCACCTTCCACATCTAAATTCTAGTCATAAACTTTAGCCTTAAAACAATGGGCATGAAATCTTCATCCAGCCGCCCTAGGGCCAAATTCTAACATGAAAGGATACAACATGCTTCACTGGGCCAGTAGAGTGCAATGTTGTCACATATTTTGCAGTTCCACATTTCACAGTGTTTTCCTATGTTTAAAAACACAAGCCTGTATTTT
>NC_056736.1:778448980-778483980 GCF_019279795.1 Protopterus annectens | reverse complement strand
ATGGGAGTCTGACCCATAAAAGGATAGGACCCTGACCTATAAAGTGTTGAGACACTGACCTATAAAGGGATAGGACCCTGACCTGTAAAAGGATGGGACCCTGACCTATAAAGGGATAGGACCCTGACTTGTAAAGGGATAGGATCCTGACCTATAAAGTGATGGGACACTGACCTATAAAGGGATAGGACCCTGACCTGTAAAAGGATGGGACCCTGACCTGTAAAGGGATAGGACCCTGACTTGTAAAGGGATGGGATCCTGACCTATAAAGTGATGGGACACTGACCTATAAAGGGATAAGACCCTGAGCTAAATCAAAGGGTTAGATAAACAATAAAGATGATGTAGAAACAGGGCTGTGACAGTGACTGAGAGAATGAACCTAAATACTTGTTCAGTGGGAAGTAAAAAATATATTATTGGTATGAATTTCTGCATTAGTCAAGCCGATTAGTAAAGCTATAATTTGGAATATCACAGCTGTTTCAGGCTCATAAGTTTAGGATATTATTCTGCTTCTCCTGGAGGAATTGTTTAAATCCCTTGTGAAAGCATTTATGTCTCTTCGATGGTAGTTTTAATGAAATATAAAGTCTTATTAGTTCAGCCAACATCTTCTTAATATAAGAAACTGTACCTTTTGAAGTGGGTAGTAATGTATCATTTAGTACTTTTAATAATTCCTTAGAGCACTACATGAGTAAGTTAAATACACATTTTCCTACTAAAAGACGAAGACTGTCATGGTTTATGTTAATCCACTTACATAAGGCTGTGATAAGATGAATAAGAAGAATGAGAAATAAAAGATGGGAATTGTAGTGCCTGAAAACCACAAAAAGGGAAGCACTTAGCAGGATGTGTTTTATTAATTAACTGGGGAAATCAATCCGTTCATCAGCACTTGTTTCAGCCGTGGTCAACAAAGGCAAGGGTAAACAGCAAAAAAATACATACTTCTTTATCTACATATCTATATTTATGACTTAATCATGACCATAAAACATTGCATCACATTTAATCTAAGAATAACATTGAACTTTCCTTTAATCAAAAACCTGTAACATCACAAACAAAAGAAATGAATGGAAAACTAAATAATTTTATTTTTCCAATCAGTTAAAGGAAAAAATATACAAATAAAAAACAAAAATATCACTTGCTATCAGGGATAATTTGTAATTTTAGTAGTACTGTTATGGAAAGGGTGTTTAGTACCCCAGTGTGTAGGGCTGGGTCACCCCCTACCTTACTCATGTATGCTAATCCTACTCCTACCCGGACCCCTGACCCTAACACCAACTTTCACATTAGGGTGCAAAACACACTTTACCTAACAGTACCACTAAACTAAGCAGGACACACACATACACGTGCACTCATTCACACACAAACACACACACACACACACACACACACACACACACACACACACACACACATATATACAAATACACACATGTGTGCACATTTACACACACACACACACACACACACACACACACACACACACACACACACACACACACACATGAAGCAACCCTTACTTGGAAAACACACACATACATGAAGCAACCCTTACTTGGAACACACACACACACACACACACACACACACACACACACACACACACACACACACACACACACACACACACACAAATTCAACCCCAGTGACAAAACTTTCATGACAAAGGTTTCATCATTACCATAGATTCTCACTTACCTTATAAGTGATAGTCCAAAATTCAACTATTTCAAAAACAGACAAATCATACTATTCTTTTATATTAACCAGCAAAAAAAAAAATCAACACTGAAATAAACCTGTGACTGAAGATGTTTTACCTATAACAGATATCTCTCTCTCTCTCTCTCTCTATATATATATATATATATATATATATATATATATATATATATATATACATAGACATGTTGTTATTCAACCATGTTTACAGGTGGGGGGACAAGACACCCAAAAGGAAAGAATGAATAGGAGGGGTGTAGATCACATTGTCAGGCTGCTGCTTAGCAAGCAAAGTGTCCTATATGTGGCAAACAGGTTGTTTTTCTCTGTGAGAAATATTCCTGTTTCTGAACCATTCTGAATGCAACCTTAGTTACAATAGTTTGCTTTGTCATTTGTTTACTGCATTTCCACGTTGGAGTCAAGATTAATATTTTAATAAAAGGACAAGAGTCCATTAGGTAAAGAAGGCAGGTAAATTATTAAGCTAAAGAATCAAGCAGGTATGGGTACGCAGCCTTTTCTTCATCTTTAAAAACATCTTGCCTTTCTATATTATTTCTATATTATCTCCCTGTTACATTTTTAATTTGAAAATACACAATGATGTAGTAAAGATTTTTATAGGTATGAGGGATAAAGCAATAAACCATTCTGTTTGTAGTGAATTTCTTGGTTGTAAAAATATATGTTGGTTTTCATTTAACAATGACTTGCATTTCATTAGGAATGTACTGGTGTGTTGTTGCATCTTTAAGTTCCCTAGTGACACTATGTGAGCCTTCTGATTTTTCTCTCTTGTTTTCTTGGTTTCCATTTTGGCTGCTTAGACACATACGGTTTGAAGTTTCTTTGTTTTATAGTCATGAGGGTGACATACGACCCTTCTGTATTTGTCCATATATTATACCAGAAGATGTACTGACATGCAAATGACATATATCTGCACATGTATTATGCCAGAATATGTGAGACAGACATAAGTGTCCCTCCCATTCAGGAGTGACCCTGAGGGACCTATAACACTAATGTACTTGTCACATACATTATATCAGAATATATGTCAATATCAAGGGCTGGGGGGTTGTAGTAATGGTTAAGGTGCTTACCTCATGGACACAAGATATAGGGTTTGATTCTCACTTTGGTAAGCATGGCATGGCTAGGCTTAAAAATGGGCCCTGAGGTCTTTAGCCTAGTAATCACCTGTGAACCTATGCACTTATGCACTACTAAATCTTTCACAAGCACTATCAAAAGCTGTAAACACTGCATCACTGACTCATGGCAGTATCCCTGGATGTATCTTAAATAGCATGAAGCATGATTTAGCCATCACCCTTACAACACTGTTCACTCTCAGCCTCCATGCAGGCTTTGTACCAAGCAAATGGAGAACAGCTACAGCTTTTTCCCTGCATAAGAGAGAATCTTCCATAGACCCAGGCAAGTACATAATACCCATAAGTCTGATCAAACTCATGTACAAAGCCTTAGAAATATTTAACATGGATTTGTAAAGGGCAGGCTATGCTTAACTCCAACTGGTGAACTTTTTTCAGAAAAGTCCTCAAAGCAATGGATGAATGTGAAATGGTACATACAGCATTCATAGACATGGATAAAGCTTAGACACAATTCCCCTCTCAGGCTGAGTAGAAAAGGTAAATAAACTGAGATTAAACCTCTATGTCACCTGCTGGATTGCAAACTGGGTCATAGATAGGATACAGGAGATCAAAATAAGGGAAGCTACTTCTACAAAGAGATCAGTCACCAGTGGAGGTCCCCAGGGTTCTGTGTTGGGACATCTCCTGTTTGGCATCTACTTCTCTGAAGAAAAAGCCAACACCGAGGGACACTAGCTGAACTAAGTTTCAAGATGACTGCAAGCCAGGAGCAGTCACTGAATCCCCAAGCAAGGAGTAGTCATTGAATCCCAAGCCAGGAGCAGTAATTGAATCCCAAGCTAGGAGCAGTCATTGAATCCCCAAGCCAGGAGCAGTCATTGAATCCCCAAGCCAGGAGTAGTCATTGAATCCCCAAGCCAGGAGCAGTAATTGAATCCCCAAGCTAGGAGCAGTCATTGAATCCCCAAGCCAGGAGCAGTCATTGAATCCTAAAGTCAGGAGCAGTCATTGAATCCCCAAGCCAGGAGTAGTCATTGAATCTCCAAGCCAGGAGCAGTCATTGAATCCCCAAGCCAGGAGTAGTCATTGAATCCCCAAGCCAGGAGCAGTAATTGAATCCCCAAGCTAGGAGCAGTCATTGAATCCCCAAGCCAGGAGCAGTCATTGAATCCCCAAGCCAGGAGCAGTCATTGAATCCCCAAGCCAGGAGCAGTCATTGAATCTCCAAGCCAAGAGCAGTCATTGAATCCCCAAGCCAGGAGCAGTCATTGAATCCCCATATGACTTTGTCATTTAGCAGGAACATTTGTCCCAAACAAATTGCTTGCACCAGAATTAAGAACTGAAACTAAATGACAAAAATACATTGCTGCATCCTTTGAAAAGTCATCTACCCTGGGGACTACCACATTGACAATAAACCCATAAGAGCTGACCCAGTTGTTTAGGATTTGGAACCTTATGTGGACAGTGACCTAATGCTTGACCAGTGTGTTTATTGTTATAAGAAAGTCCTTCCATATTGCACAGTGTATAAACAAAGGAATTGTGTCTAGATCTAGGGGTCATTGTCCCTCTTTACTCAACCCTCATTAGGCCAGTCATTGAATTTAATGCCGCTTTTGACATGTATCTGTCCAGACACATGCAACAAATTGAACACTCATAGAGATACCTGACTAAAAGGATACAAGGCCTAAGCAATATGTCCTACATGGACTGACTCAAAGCCATGTCACTTTACTCAGTGTGTTGCATACGTCTGAGGGGTGCCCTGTGTTTGGCATATGAGGCATCTTCAAACCCAATACTGATGGACTTAGTGCACTTTAGAACATCAGATTGCTTCAGAAATACTCTGTCTAGGGATCTAAACCTGTTCTGCAATATTAACAGAATGGTTTGGAGGGACAGATGTATTTCACAAAGGATACCACTGCTCTGGAACAATCTCCCCATCCACGTAAAACAAAGCTCACCCCTGTCCATATTCAACTGCACCTTGAATCTATGGATAGGTAATAGAAAATTTACCCAGGACTGCCCCCTGTACTGCTAATGGACAGAGGCAGCTCCTAAATTCTTTATCTCACACATGGGTCCCCTCAAATTATTTGCAGTATGATCCCAGTTATTCTCATTAGGGGTAATCTATGATTTTCGATCATGGGATGGGTAACATCATTCTATTACCAAGTGTGATAAGTTAATTTATGTATGAAAACTGAAATTGGGTCGGCTTAAAATGGTGTACAAGGGCAGGTAGCTTAAAATATTAGAATATAATTCATGGAGATATGCAGGTTACATATGATACTACTGTATCTGTCACATCCATCATACCAGAACACATGAACACATAAAGGTGACATATAATAGTACTACATCTGCACATATATTGTACCAGAATGCATGTAGACATGCTGGTGACATATGGCACTACTACATCCATCACATACATCACACCACAACACTAGAATTTATAAACTCAAATGCTATGGAACAACTTGTTACCACTCCCACAAGAGGGGAAAACATACTGGACCTGATCATCACCAACATGGGGACTCTATGCTCCAGACCAGAAGTGTATCCCTCACTGGTAAGATCAGACCATAAACTAATCTCACTGGAAATTCGCATCCCGACTCCACCACCTGCCCTGAAAACCACAGTGAAAAACTTCTCTAAAGCAAATTTCACACTCCTCAAAACCGAGGTGGAATCCTTCAAAGCCCCCGGGCCTGTGGAAAATATGGCCCAGACCGCAGAATCCTTTATAAATGCATTCTATGAACATCTTCAGGAATGCATGGATCATGCAATCCCAAATAAAACCAAGACTCAATCCTCCAAAGGCAGATGTCCTGTCTGGTGGACCCCCGCCATAAACAAACTATACAATAGAAGGAGGAAGCTACTACATGATAGAGCAAAATCCCAAAAAGGGAAGGCATCTCTGATCAGTATTAGCAGAAAACTACGGGCACTCATAAAATCGTCTAAGGCCAGCTTCGAGAGAAAAATTGCACAGGACACTAAGGATAATCACAAGGCTTTCTTTAGTTATGTTAGGAACCTGGGTGGGAATTCCCAGATATGCTTAGAATTAGTCCAAAATGACAAAAAATACACCGAAACTACAGACATTGCCAACATCCTAGCTGACAGGTTCAGCGCAAACTTCTCCCCCCCTCCCCACCAAAAGGGCAAATATCTATCCCAGCAGAGTGCTGCCCCCCTGACATCTCAGATGCTCAGGTAAGAGCTGCCCTCTCCAAAGCAAAAAACACAGCATCAATGGGACCAGACGGTGTCCCAGGTTGCGTCCTACATGAACTCCAAAAAGAGCTAAACCCAAACATAAAACTACTGTTCAATCTCAGCCTTACTACAGGATATGTACCCAAAGAGTGGCGTGCAGCAACAGTGGTTCCTCTCCACCAAGGTGGTGCCTGAATGGATCCTGGAAACTATCGCCCCATAAGCCTGACTAGCTTGGTCTGCAAAGCTATGGAAAGGATCATCATGGACCTCATAAATAAAGATATTGGGGACCTACAGACACTGGATCCTACCCAGTTCCGCTTTGTTAAGGGCAGATCCTGCCTCTTAAACCTGGTTGATTTCTTTGAAACAGTCACCAAGGCCATTGACGAGGGGAAGGTGGTCCACACAGCCTACCTGGACCTTGCAAAAGCCTTCGATACAATACCCCACTTGGGCATTATAGATAAGCTCACCAGCTTAAATACAAGCCCCTATGCCACTAGATGGGTTGCAAACTGGCTTAAGGACAGAACCCACATGGTTAGAATTGCTGGAGCCATGTCAGACTCCAAACCAGTTACAAGTGGTGTCCCACAAGGCTCAGTCCTGGGATCTCTCTTGTTCGGTATATATTTCTCGGAGGTACAGGCCAACACGGAAGGACTGTGGCTGACCAAGTTCACAGATGACTGCAAACTGGGCGCCATAATCCACTCTCCAGCTGACAGAAGCATCCTCCAAAAGGGCCTCATAGAAACAGACAACTGGTGCCAGAGCCATGGCCTCAAGCTAAATGCCAAAAAGTGTATAGTCATCCCCTTTGGCAAAATCAAAGTGTCCACAAATTACCACATAGGTGGTAATCCTTTAAGTACAGAAGAAGTAATTAGGGACCTGGGGACCCAAGTTGATAGCAATCTCTCATTTGACAACCACGTGGCCAAAGTGGTTAGAAAAACATTTTATATAGCCCACCTAATCATGAAGGGATTCACATCTAGATCGGGGGAGGTCATCATGCCTCTTTACACATCCCTCATCAGGCCCATAATTGAGTACAATGCCCCTTTTGGGATGTACCTTACCAGACACCTGCAGCAACTAGAAAGACCCCAAAAGTACCTCATCAAGAGGATCAAAGGGTTCAAACAGATGCCATATGCTGCCCGGTTAAAGAAACTCCAGCTTTACTCAGTGGCATACCGCCTGCTCAGAGGCGATCTGTGCCTGACGTATAAAGCCATGTCCAATCCAGAATTAATGGACATGCTGCAGCTCAGAAAATCCAAATCCCATCGAGCTACACACTCGAGAGACTTGAACCTCAGCACTGAAATAAATAGGACATGCTGGAGGGACAGATTCATAACCCAGAGGCTCCCTTCACTCTGGAATAAAATCCCAGTCCAGGTTAGGCAGAGTCCCTCATTGACTCTCTTCAAGAGGAATCTTGATGAGTGGATGGGAGATCGTAGGTTTACCCCGGGTATCACTTCTGTGTCACTGTTAGACAGAGGCACAGTATATAACCTCGAAAAAGGGCATAGCAAAATTAATTTAAAATGGGTGGCGAAAGCCAAACACACTCTGGCTAGGCTTATAAATGCCCTAGGGCAGATAGCCTAGTATGAACCTATGAACCACATGTGTAGGCATGAACATAACATACAATACTACTGTATCTGTTACATACATTGTACCAGAATACATGTAGAGATACTGATTACATATGACACTGCTAAGTCCTTCACATAAATTATACAGTAATTCATGATACTACTGTATGTGTCATATGCATTATACCAGAACACATGCACATATGTAGGTGACATGTAGCACTATATTTGTTGCATACAATATACCAGAATGCATGTAGACATGCAAGTCACATGTAGTACTACTACATTGCTGCATGCATTGTGCCAAAATGCATGAAGGCATGCAGGTGACATACGGCATTACTACGTCTGTCACATACATCATACCAGGACACATGTAGACATGCAGGTGACATATTGCACTACCACATTATTCCCATGAAGCAGTTACCCTGGGTTATTCGCTTATCTACTTCCTGGACATACTCCCAGAAGTCCGTGGACTAAGTGAGTGGATGGTAATCAGTTTGATGCCACTGATGACATCCAGGCACTGACTACCATGATTAGCATCATACACAAAGGTGCTAGAAACTGCCATTGTGGGCGTATATGCTTCACAATGCCTCTGATGACCAGCCCAATGTCCATAGGTTGCTGCCTCAGAATAATGTCATATAACACCAAAAGTATCAGACTTGGCAGCAATAAACAGTGGTGAGTCTGACTGCAAGCATATGTGCCCTGTGCATTCTCGTCAGCAGGAAGAAACTAAGGCACATTGACTACATCTGTTCCTGTTAGTTCTGTGGCCTCACCATGTGGACAGTCCTGCACCTTTACTTTATGATCATTCCAGACAGTGATACCTGATCCCACTATAGCAGACACGCAGTGTCAGACTAAGATGATTATTAGCTGTCCTGACTGTAGTGTAGGACTTCTTCCATGGAGGTGATTCTGCACTGCCATGTTATTTATTTATTTATTTTAACGATAAATCCAAAAAACAGGTGCTGGAGTGAAACAAAGCTGTATAGGATAAACCACATCCATTATTCATTCTTTATTATTTATTTTATTTTACATTTGTTGACCTGGAAAGTCCGACTGGATGCATGTCCATTTTCAGTGGAGGCCCAGAGAGAAAAGCTGCACAGTTAAATTTTAAGCAAAATATAAGAAAAGACCCCCAACAACCCCCAGACCACCCCATGGCACTGTGCATGGCATACCCTATGAGAAAACCTTATAAAACAGCCAGTAGAATACTCTGTTCATGGCCTTCATGTCATCAGTGGAGTGTTGTCTGTCCACCTCTTCATCCATGTGCCATTTGACCTTTCTTGTGTAGTGTCTCATCTGCGATTGTACCATATGCCCCGTCACTTCTGCCACTGTTTGTCTTAACATGTGAAAATCTTGTGTGCATAGTGTGAACAGAGCATGCACTGTATGACATGGACTGCACTGTTTCTCTGCTGTGTCATCACGGCATCTTCTATAATGTTAGCACCACTTTGTTCTGCCTGGTTCTTCCGCTTGTGTACTGTCACTACACATAAACCTTTTGTTTTCTGTCACAGCACACAGGGTTGTACTAGACATAGTTGTTCTACCCACATTAAGCTTTACCTGTGTTCAGACTCCATATGGTAAGGAGGCCTGTTCATTTCAGCTGTCATCCCAGTTATGATTGTCGCTCCCATCTTATAGCAAGAGATGCTGTAGTTAGTATATGTGGCATGGGTGCACTCAATTGTTTGCCCACAGTAGCCTCCTTTCACACGGTCATATTGTGTAGCACAGCACACAGGAGACATCTTGCTCAGCCTTATTCATTTCCGCCCCTTTGATTATCACATTGCAACAGTGGTTAGGAAATCCTTCTGTCTGGTGCAGATGATCACAAAAGGTAATTCCTCTATATCCAAAAAAGTTGTTCACCCTGTATATTCTACACTTATCAGACCCATTATGGAATTAATTTCCCCTTTTGGTATGTATCTTACTAAATATATTAAACAGTTGGAGAGACCTCAGAGGTTCCTAACACAACAGATTGTGGGTTTAAATGACTACCATGAGAGAATGGAGGCTCTGCCATTGTATTCAGTATCATGTAGAGCTCCGTAGAGGTGATCTGTGTTTTGCTTTTCAAGCCATTAGGGATCGGTTATTCCAAGACCTCCTATATGTTCATACGTCAAACAGTCCAGTAAACACTGGGACCAGAGATCTGAACAGATAATGTAATGTGGCATACTGTCTTTCTTCAGAAAGAAGTTAGACAACTGGATGGGTATTCATAAAGTCCATAACTGACCTATTACTCCTTAAAAATGTGAGGGAAGATCTAGGGATGGTTTCTTGCAAGGCATAAATGGCAACAAGGCCTAGTTACCTTGTATTTTCTGTGATTCTGTTTTAACAAGTAGCACTCCAGTTCACCTATAGTGGAAGCCAGCATTTGGCATTGACAAGTACTCATTTTGATCATGGCTGTTAAAGAATTGTTTACTACTGTGTGCCTTATATCGTTGTATCAAGTTCATAGGTTCATAGGTAAATACTAGGCTAGCTGCCCTTGTGGACCATTTTAAATCTAGCCATTTTCTATTTTGATTCTTGAATTAAGCTGTTCCATTTGGTGTTAGATAGGCCTTAGCTATCCCATGGTTGAAAATTATATAGTACTTCTAGTAAAAATTACTGAGGTCATACTTTAGATAATTTGAGGGGACCCCTGCATGGCAGAAAGCATTTAGGAGCTGCCTCTGTCCATTAGTAGTAGAGGGGGTAGACCTGGGGTAAATTTTCTGTTTCCCATCTATAGATGCAAGTTGTGCTTGAATATGGACAAGGATGAACTTTGTTTTATGTAGAAGGGCATTCTGGTCTAGAGCAGCAGTATCCTTTAAGAGATATACCTCTTCATCCAAACCATTCTGTTGATGTTGCAGATCCCTAGACTGAGTATTTCTGATGCCATTTGACTTGCTGATGTCCATTAAATCCATCAGTAATGGGTCAGAGGATGCCTTATGTGCAAGACACAGGTCATCCTTTAACAGTGTGTAGGATACCAAGAATAGAGACAGAGCTTTGAGTCAGTCGATTTAGGACATATTGTTTAGCTCTTGTATTCTTTTCGGAAGGTATCTCTGTGGGTGTTCCATTTGCATACGTCTGGATGCTCTGGACAGATACATGATAAAAGGGTGTTATACTCAATGATTGGCCTAATGAGGGCTGAGTAAAGGGGACAATGACCTCCCCAGATCTAGTGCTTGCTTTAATGTAATTTGGCAGTCTGTTCCATGCATCAGCTACTCTCTCAGAGAACAAATTAGTACATTTCTCATTCCTGTAGCATCTTCTACATAGGTTGTCTGATGATTGTCTACTACTTTTTGATAACCCCAAACATTCCCAGAGGTAGTTGTCACTAAATGCCCTATATACCTAAACGTGGTCTCTTAAATGTCTATATGAGACACTGTACAAGTTCAGATATTTTAATGTCTCCTTTGATCCTGTTTCAGCTCAAAATGTAGTTTTTTTTCAAAGGAGTGAATCTAAGATGCCAATTATTACACAACCTTCCTTTATGCACCCCTTCACTGTGTTTGTTCTTGTCATTGTGACTGACTTGCCTTATAGGGAGACACACCAGTAATTATGTTCTCCACTAACCAGGTGTGGTATCAGTGAAATTAAATGCATATCATTTGCATGATATAGCTTCTGGCATAGGAAAAACAAGCTGTAAATAGCATTCCACAATTTCATTCTGCATATTTGCTATTTTAGTTTAATAACCTGGCAGCACATTTTAAACAGCAACAGTTTTGCAAACGGCACTGCCTTCATGATAACGTTTGCCAAAAAAAAAAAATCCTAAATTAAATACAAGATGCATAATATACTAATGACAGAAAAAAGCTGGGGAAAAAAGACAACAAATGTTTCAGTTGCTCCGTGCTTTAGAATGCACTATAGTTTGCTTGCATATTTATAAAAAAATATTCTGAAGCTAAGAGACTTTAATAGTTTCTACATGTGCTCTTAGCCAACAATTTTTGGAGTGATTGTTGTAAAAAAAATTGCTACTGTGCATACCCCAACTCCTAGAAAGTGTATTTCCCTTCAGTTGCTTGCTGATAAATCCTCAGAAGAAAATCATTATCAGTGCTGAAACCACACATGACACTTAATTTCTACTAATTCAATGAGCATGAAGCATGGAAAATAGCTAAACAGCTCTCAAAAGGAAATCATTTTCCACTTGGAAGTCCCGCATTTACAGTAGGTCGGAGTTAGCCTTCATTTGTGTGTAGTAGTGCATTTTGAAGAGTGTTTGCTGTAGCATGAAACAGAAATTCTTAGTGTGACATTTCCCAACACACTGAATACTTCAATAGTCTTAGTAATTTCCTTAGGGCTAGGTAGACACAAATGCCATACTTTCTTTATCACCAAACTCTGCATTTAGTTGCATATTTTCTTTTGTGTTTTGCACTGAGACATTTCTTTCCTAAGTAATTATTACTAGAAGTGTGTGCATCATTTCAACTCACTAATTCTAAGATAAGGCCTTTCTTTAAACTGTGCATCCTAAAGTCTGCATTGCACTGAGTGATACAGGTAGGATTCACAGAAGTGGTATTGCATACTTCCCAACCGTACAGATTTTCTCAGAATGTCCAGATTTTTGCTTTTTCATAAAATTGTGGCTTTCTGGCAAATTAGTGGCAAATCATTAAAGACTGAAGTTAGAAAATAATGACAGACATTTGAGTTTTAGACTTCATACCCCTCAGAAAATTCATGCTAATACAAAACCTGTTATTCTATCAACCTTCTAAGTTTGCAAGAGCAATATTTAGAAATTGTCCCTATTTGTATCCCTTTTTTCATGGCTTTGTCCAGATTTCTTACTCTAAGAGATGGAGAGGTATGGTGGTATGCAGTTAGTAGGAACAGTGCATCTAAAATAAACGGGAAACACCGTCATTAGAGAGTAGCAGGGCTGTAGGACGGAGGTGATGTTCTATAACGAGCATACAATAGGTGGACAGCACATAAACAAACGAATTACGCAACATGGCTGACACCTCTAACATGAGTCGGACACAGTGTGTCTGTAAGATAGTTGGTGCTGCAGGTTATTGTCAAAAAATAACGAAAACTCATAATGACAACAGGGAACAAGCCTGCTCCAAAATATAAACTTGAAGCATGCAAACCACAAAACATTGTTCTGTGCCATCCACACCCATTGTTACTTGTATATGCCAACTCTAGTGTTGCATAATAGTATGGAAAGGACACATTTCCCAAGCCCACTGTTATACAAATCTAGAACTCGGACAGCTATAAACTGATCTGTGAAGCAAACAGAGTCAACAGAAGTGCTATGGACAAAATAGAAAAATATGTATAGAGGATTACACACACACACACACACACACACACACACACACACACACACACACACACACACACACACACACACACACACAATGTGTAGTAAGTAGCACATGTAGTCTCTTTTCCTTTCACCACCACCTACAGTAAGCATCTGTTCCTACCACCCACTGAATAATGAATGTGTGGCACATGTAAGTTACATTGTTTGTCCTTATAATACTTTGCTACATTCTGTCTAATATGAAGCTTCCGATACATTTGTAGCACACATAGCCTACTACATTGCTATATTGTAGCACAAACCATCCCTCAGAGTACTGTCTGCACAATAAGGTGGCAGCATGCTACAGAAACAAGCAGTTTACTAAGAACCTGCTCAGTGCACAACTTATGGGAATGTAATATGCAATGAGTGGGTGCTTGTACATATACAGTGTGCTTAAAATCTGATGGCCTGTTAGCACTGCAGCCAAGATGGTGACCATTCTACAACTGGTATGAAGTAAGGAGAACATTTGTAGCTATGACTGTGAAATAATGACAATAGCCGGCACACATCACTCCTTAATTGACCATTGGATCAATATGTTTTAAAACAAGGTGTCACATTTGTCAAGTAGAGGAGAATTCATGGGGAATGAATGTGGCTAGCACACTGAAAGGGACAAAATGAAAGGTGAAAGTCCTGTCCACTTGTGGGACAGTGACCATGGACTGATTATATTCAGTGAAGGAAAACATAGAGCACAGCCAGCTCCCAACACTTGTAGGAATCTTTGTCTCCACAAAACAGTGACTTTGGATTTAGTTCAAATTCATTTTTTTCAAATCTTACTAGAATTCAAAGTAATCTTGTTCAAATGACAACCAGAATCATTAAGCAGGAATGAAGCAACCTACTTTTGCAGCACATTTTGCAATTATTAATTAGTAGATACCTGTTAGTACAGCACTCTAAACCTGCTGCTGTAGTTTGGGATGTGATCGATATATTACTTCCATGACAACCTTCATCTTTTAAAGCATCATGGGAGCCAAGACCTCCAGCATAGTGTGCCATTGTCACTGCCACTGGCCTGATAGATACTGAGTTTTCAGCTAGGAAAGCCCCAGCCTGGTCACTAAGGTGAAGTTATAATCACACACAAATACAGAGAAAGCCCTGCACTTAGGCATTGTTAGAATAATAGAACTGAAATGATATTAGCTTTCATTTGGGACTTGAAACCAAGACCTCCAACATACCATACTGGTATTAATGCCACCAGATCTGTAAAACCCTGTGGACAGATAAGTGTTGATTTTTCCCTTAAGATATTTTTCCATTCATCTAGGAGCCCCCAGCCTAGTGTTTAAGATCAAATTATAAGCAGTCACACAAAAAATACAGAGAAAGCCCTCTGCTTAGGCACTATTATAATCATAGAAGTGAAAGGATAAACTTAGCTCTCATTTGGTACTTGAATGCAAGGCTTTCAGCGTATGATACCTGTGAAGATTTGGCAAAGATGGATGAAGGCTGCCAGCCTAATCAAATAGAATTTGATACATAATTCTATCATTTGTATAAATAAATGTAAAATACAGGCTTGTGTTTTTAAATGAAAGAGAACACTGTAAAATGTGAATTCAAGATTTTTGCAACATTGCCATCTGCTGTAATGAAAAGCATTTCAAATGTTCTTTGAAGTTACAATTATCTAAAAAATTTTGCCAAAGCATCTGAACACATTCTTTCTGTTGTCTTAACTTAAGGAATAATTGTTAGAGTATACATGTGAAATGTCTTTTATTGCTGTAGTTTCATGAGCAGGTGTTAGCTTGCTAAATAATGCAGTTTGTTTGCCTGGGAACTCCAGACTAAGTGTCAAGATGATGTAATGTGAATACTGGAAAAACGTAACTGTCAAAATGATGTAATTTGGGAGGGTCTTAGCAGAGCTGTTTGTTAGTGTTTTAAAAACTATTGCTCAGTGAGAGACTGAAAGCATTTATCTTGGACCATCAACCCCACTACTGCTTATGCTCTTTATATATGTAAGTAGGATTATAGCACTGTGTTTTCTCTTAAGAATAGCTAAAGATTAGAAAGTTAGATTAAGTGTTTTTCTTTGACATCAGACCTGTCCTACTGTATTATTTTAAGTCTTTGTGTGATCTCTGAATTCTTAGATATCTCTGTGGTGCAGTAGCATTGTCTTGTGTTTTAATTATTTATTATTAAATATTTAAAAAAAACTTTATCTGTGGCTGGTTTGTGTAGAGAAGTAGGTTCTAGAGTACATTGCATATTTATAGAGGTTATTGTAATAGGCCACTCTAATAAGTCTTAGACTGAATAGTTACATTACCATTTGGATAATAATATTGCACAGTAATAATTGGACACCCTTTCAATGGCCTTTGGGTAGCTGATAATTATATTAGCTGGTGGTGGCAGGAATTACTACTGTATAGTCTGGGTAAAGGGGCACAGCTGGAGAATCTGTGTCTGTATTTCCCAGGAGTGTCTGTGAAGTTGTATAAATACTTATCTCAAAGTGTGGGTGTGTGTCAGCTACCTGGGAAGGGACACGAAACACTGGTTGGACAGAGAGGGTACTGGAGGTTAGCTTGCCAGCTAGGCTGAGATCTGGACCCTATAGCTGTGCCAGTGGGGAGTCTTACTGGGGACCTGGACAGCAAGGGAGCAACCAGTCCCAGACTGACTGTGTTGTCTGTGTGCACTTAAGGGAAATTGTACTTTACTGTGTGTATTAGTTATCCTTTCCTCTTCAATGAGATGACCTCCCTGGTGTTAGTGGTGAGGATTGAGGTTCCTTGATTGCTGGGCCAGGGCACAGTCATCACAATACCATTAAACCCTTAAACATGCTTGGGTAACACCCACTTTTTAGCCCTACCATTGCATATCCTTTGGTGAGATGCATGGTTGCACTGCTACCATTGGATATCCTTTAGTGAGATGCATGGTTACACTGCTGCCATTGGGTATCCTTTAGTGAGATGCATGGTTGCACTGCTGCCATCGCATATCCTTTGGTGAGATGCATGGTTGCACTGCTGCCATTACATATCCTTTAGTGAGATGCATGTTTGCACTGCAGCCATTGCATATCCTTTCATGAAATGCATGGTTGCACTGCAGCCATCACATATCCTTTGGTGAAATACTTAGTTGCACTGCTTCCACTGAATATCCTTTGGTGAGATACATGGTTGCACTGCAGCCAATGCATGTCCTTTGGTGAAATGTATGGTTGCACTGCAGCCATCACATATCCTTTGGTGAGATGCATGGTTGCACTGCAGCCATCACATATCCTTTGGTGAGATGCATGATTGCACTGCTGCCATCACATATAATTTGGTGAGATGCATGGTTGCACTGCTGCCATTGCATATCCTTTGGTGAGATGCATGGTTGCACTGCAGCCATCACATATCCTTTGGTGAGATGCATGGTTGCACTGCTGCCATCGCATATTCTTTGGTGAGATGCATGGTTGCACTGCTGCCATTGCATATCCTTTGGTGAGATGCATGGTTGCACTGCAGCCATCACATATCCTTTGGTGAGATGCATGGTTGCACTGCAGCCATCACATATCCTTTGGTGAGATGCATGGTTGCACTTCTGCCGTCACATATAATTTGGTGAGATGCATGGTTGCACTGCTGTCATTGCATATCCTTTGGTGAGATGCATGTTTGCACTGCTGCCATCGCATATCCTTTGGTGAGATGCATGGTTGCACTGCAGCCATCACATATCCTTTGGTGAGATGCATGGTTGCACTGCTGCCATCACATATCATTTGGTGAGATGCATGGTTGCACTGCTGCCATTGCATATCCTTTGGTGAGATGCATGTTTGCACTGCTGCCATTGTATAACCTTTGGTGAGGTGCATGGTTGCACTGCTGCCATTGCATATCCTTTGGTGTGATAAATGGCTGCACTGCTGCCATCACATATCCTTTAGTGAGATACATGGCTGCACTGCAGTTGATATAATATTGTTTTTATTTTTATTATTTTATTAATTTAAGTTTGCTTAGCAGGTTAGTACAGTGATCACAATAGACCATTTGGAAGTACTGCCCAGGTGGAGAAAGTCACAAACATGGAGTAATCAGTGTAGGTACAATGTGTAGTAGACAACTGAAAAAATGAGCAAATATAATTATCAGAGTATGCAAAACAAATGTGAATTAATTTTGCTAGTAAATATGTGAGGTAAACAGCAAGTCAGAACAGAGATTGGAAGTAGAAGTGGTGTACATAAGGGAGAAATTAGGTAATGTGTCTAGTAGAAAGTACTTAACAGCAGAAAGAGATTTGTATTAGATGGGGGGGGGGAGTTTGGGTGCTAAAATGGAGGAGTGGTTGATACAGTGCAATTTAGTTGGGGGGGAGGTTGGAGGGAGAGAGTTATTTGGGAGGAGTTGAAGAGATTCTAGGAGATTGATTTGTTATGGAGTTTGGCAGCAAGATGCAGGAAAGAACCTGGGTGAAGCAGTTTGAAAGGAAGATACCCTAGGAGTAGTTCAACTCTGTAGGTGATTGAGAGGCATCTGACTATGGAGAGAGTGGTGCAGTGGTGCTCTTGAGGAGGAAATTTAAAAGTGAATCAGTTGATTTTATTTCCAATGGACTGCAGAGAGGAAGATATTTATTTAGAGGCTGTGGTTATGATGTGGAGCTCATATTCAAGTTGACCAAGAAGGACTCCTTTGCCTATTCCAGCTCTTTCTAACCATGAGAGAAAGGGATATATTTTCCAGCACTAGAAGAAAACAGAGATGATTATTTTCCTGGTGTTTTCATTGTGGTTATGGAAGTTAAGAGACTGGTCCAACCATAAACCTAGGTATTTAAATGACATAGTTGTTTCTATTTGTGTACCAATGAAATCTGTGAAATTGAGATTTGAAGTTTTTTTTATCTTTTGTTAAGTTTCAATATCTTTAGCTTATAGTTGTTTAGCCAAGAATTAAGGGAATGAAGGTCAGATCGAGGCCGGGTTGGAATAGCTGCATGTGAGAGATTTGACTGAATGATGAGTATAAAGGGTGAAAGGACGATTAGGGAGGTCAGAAGGTAGTTCTTAATAAAGACTGAAAAGAACAGTGAAACAGTGAGACTGGTATACGGAGCCTTGGTGCACTCCCGTGGTAAGGCATACGGGAGGTTATGGTGATGAGCTGATTTTGACTCTCAAAATACTTTGTTATGAAATCTTGGAACTGCATGGCAGTGTTGGAATTAATTCTGATTTCTTGGTGGGATGGAAGAAGCAGGAGGAAGAGGTGGTCAATAAGATCAAAAGTTTTGGTAAGGTCAGTGCATAGAGCTCCTGAAAGGTTTCTTTTATCCATGATGAGAAGGATCTCATCTGTAAATGACTATACTTCTGTCATCATGGTCTGGACAGGGCAGAATCCATGCTGTTTAAGAGTAAGGAGATGGTACTGTCAGATGTAAGAGGACAGTTGGTTCTAGATTACTTTGTCAGTTATTTTCCCAAGTGTAGGGAGGGTGGAGATCGAGGGGAAGTAGGAGGCACTCCCCAGCTGAGGCTGTTTGGGAAGGGTTCATATTATATGATCGATTGCTAGAAATAGCAAACGATCTATTATTGAACCCAAATGCACGAAACCACAAAATGTTGAAGGAATTTGCTGATCCAAAAAAAAAAATGTACAGGCAATATAAAGTTGGGGGTTGTGCCCCCACACACCCCACCTTAAATATACCAACTCCGAGATCGCACTACAGTGAAGGAAACAGCAAAGTCCAGAGAATGGCCCAGCAAATTTTTTCTCTGGGAAAGAAATCGCTGATCTGTTCCTTCGATATTCTGTGGTTTCGTGAATTTGGGTTTGACAAATAAGTGTTTGCTATTTCTAGTGTTTGATCATGTAATACGAACCCATTTGGGAAAGGGTTTAATAAGAGCAGTTTTCTGTATCGTTCAGTTATGTAACTATATTTTTCATAAGCTTTTGCTCTGATTCTTAATGAATTGTGTCTCAAGTCAACTAAACCTAACCTGGTTAAGGTAGAAGTGATCCCAGCACATGCCACTTTATATCCATCACTTCTTACTGTCCTTTCTCCATCATACTAAAGAGAAGAACAGAGTTTATTTTAATTTGGGGTCTCATGTCCATGACCTGGTCATGATTGTTGATGTCAGCTGTTGTCAAGATGTTATATTTCCATTTAAAGAATATTTCTCACATCCAAAATGTTGGCCTATCACAGACCTAGCTATAATGACTCTATGCTAGTGCTCTTTTGCCAGGACTGAAGCAAAGAACTATACCTTGGCTGTCCAATGGGTATCTGCCACAGTCACTTTTGGGAAGTTCTCACTCTTGTTACACCAGACCTTTGTTGTGGATCTGTACTGACTTTCCATCACCACCTGGAATGTTTATAAGATTTTAAAATCCTTTTTTAGATCTTTTAGGCCCTACACAATCCTGGCATCACATATTTGAAAACAATTCTGTTGCCTTGTGTCACAATGAGGTCTCATATTTCATCAAATGTGGGGCTGCTGGCCATTCTAAAAGATTAGTTAGAAACTTTTGTCAGATTGTTTTTGTTTACCTTGCCCCATTCCTTTGTTATTAGCCACCCTCTCTGATATGGGCACGCAGCTCTGACACCTCTTTCGTGATGTTTCTAATATACCACTTTTTTTTAAGAAATGCATATTCAGCTTCATTGTAGGGAGCAGTTTTTACTTGCTATCATCTATTTCAATCAAGGACACCAGTTTTCCATTTTCCATTTTCTATTCGGAATTCTGGGAAATGTTAAACTTGAACTTCCCAAGTAGTCAAAAATCATGGAATTATGAAGTTTGGCATTTTAGACTACAGCAGTCATTTATATTAAGATGTAATTTTTACATTTAATAATTATATTGGTAAATTGTTTTATTGAATGCTCTGTACTTAGAATCTGTTTTGATTTTATATATATATATATATATATATATATATATATATATATATATATATATATATATATATATAGACATGAGGGGAGATTGCCTGCCAACCAACCCGATGTCAGCCAGTATAGAAAAAACTTTTAGTGCCTAGGGTGCATGGTATGTCACATGTGGGCTGCTATCAGATGTAGGCCACAAAACTGACCTACACATACACCATCCTCAGAACTTCTTTACTGCCAGACAGAATGTGCAGGTCAGTTTTGTGGCCTACATCTGATAGCAGCCCACATGTGACATACCATGCACCCTAGGCACTAAAAGTTTTTTCTATACTGGCTGACATTGGGTTGGTTGGCAGGCAATCTCCCCTGACGCTCACTGAAGAATTACCTGCTTCAACGTTTCAGATAAATGCCCCACTGGGGAATCCTTTTTATATTTTCTAAGTGTGTATAGCGTTTAATATTATCTAAGAAAGGGAGATGCCAATGTGAATGTCAGAGTCCACATAAGGACAACCACTAACAGTGCCTTTTCTGTATTGGGCCTACCCACGACTATAAGTTGTGTCCAATCTGTAAGTCATTTGTTCCCAAAACCTTAAGAAGTAGGCTGAAGTCTGTTTTCATTTACTTAGAAAACCAATGGTCAAAGCTTCTTGATAAAAGCATGATGGGGGGTCCCTCAGGGCTGAAGGCCAAGTCATTAGTGAAGCAGAAGGCCAAGAAATTTAGGCCAGAAGCTTCTGCTGCACCTCCAGTGCTAGACGTCTCTCCAGAGATGGTCGCTAGTATGGAGTATCCTGACCATAGTTTCAAATTTGGAATATTGGAGGTAATAACACCAGATATAAGGGGAGGACCATGGGCATTAATACTAGAAAAACAAGAAGCACTATGGCAACTGAGGATGAACTCCCTACAATGGCCAGGACTGAGTGACAGTTTTTCACTTGCATGTTTTTTAAAACTAAAAGCTCTGGAAAGATGAATTTTATATATAAGTGGTTTTATATGTTTTATATTAAAATTAATTAATATGTTTTAGTCATTATATTGTATTTATGTATGAGACAGAGTTTATTTATTCATTTATTAAGATATATCCTATTAGTTATGTAAATAAGGGGGGGGCGTGTTTTTAGACCTGATTATATGCCATTTAAGTATTTTAAATGAAGTGTATCTAACTAAATTACTTTGAAGAAGCTCCTTTCTGAGCAGGGATGAAAGCTTGTGCATATAATCTGGATTTTTGTGTGGAATAAATTTTTGTGTTTGAAATCTACTTGGTGACATCATTTAACTTTTTCATCTGCATCAGCTGCTCTCCAGCTCCGTGTGTGCTGTTTTTTACTTGCTAGTCTGGAGCTACTATCAGGGCTGATGTCCAATCCACAGGCTGAACCCGTAATGGAGGTCCCCTTGGAGCAGGATATCAGCATGTCCTTGGAAGTACTGCAGGCATCCAGTCCAGACATCCAAGGGAAACCCAGACTCATAATTACTAAAGGCCCTACGGGGATCCCGACAGTTCTAATTAGGGAGGAAGCAGACCGGGACATAATTGAGTGTAGGCCTACATCTGGCCCACTGACTCTACATACAGTTGATATTCCCAGAAAAAAAGAAACAAGAGGTTAAATGTGTCACCACCCTTTGATCCTCAGAAAGATTGGCAGACTTTCTCACTGAGCATCTTTAATGCTCTCATGTCCGTTAGACCCCCTTCAGGGGGTTCTGTTCCTTCCCCTCCCTGGACTGCTTCACATCACAAGAGGGTCAAGGAAGAAACTTCTTCAGAAGAGGTGCAATCGTCTGATGATGAGTCACTTACCTACTCATCACAGATCTCCTCTCCACTGGGGAGGAAGACTTCAATGGGACTAATTCACCAGTGAAGGAAATTTCCTTTAATGACACCCTGACCAAGACGAAGGAACATTTCAAGTGTAACAGCACTAAAATGTCTGATGTTCAAAAATGCTACTATGACTTACTGCAGGTGAGCACCCCCATTCCCTCAGCTGTCCTACCTGTCCTTCCTGCATTCTTAGATGTATTTGCATCTTCAAGCGAAACTCCAGATTCACAGCCTCCAGCACCCAAAAAAAAAAAAAAGATTTTATAAGGTGCCTGCAGACTGCAGGCTTTTATTTAAAGCATCCTCTGCTGACCCATCAGTCATCACTGTGGCTTCAGACAAGCCTTCTAGGTTTCTTCCCTCTACCCCCTTGCTTCCTTCTGACAAGGACAGCAGACTTATGGACAGACTGGGAAAAAAGTGTATAAGTCTACCACCCTTGCCTTTAGGGCAATCAACTACCAAACCCACATGATAAATATGCTTTAGAGTTCATGTCCCAGTTATCCAAAATTATCTTAGAGTTACCTGATTCTGAGGATAAATTTCTGGCTATGTCATTGTTGGGTGCAACCTCTCAGGTGACCTGACAATAAATAAAATGTAGCTATGATGCACCAGAGGCTTCCTCTAGGGCAGCTGCCTCAGGATCTGCCCTTAGAAGATTTGCATGGTTAAGACTCCAACCCTTACCAGAGGATATCAATTCCAAATTGATGGATGCCCCGCTGGACAGTTCAGCCATGCTTGGCCCTGTGGCTGCAGACCTATTTAAATTTAAAGCTTTACAGGAGAATGGTAAGGAGATGCAGGAGTTAAAACACCTCCTGGTAGCCCCTGTCCCAAAATTCCAGAGGAACTACCCTTCTACACCCGTCTTAGTTAGAAGACAATCCAGACCACCTGAAACGAAGACAAAAAAAGTCTGGAAAGAGTCAACAATCATTTAGGACTCCTCAACAAGCCCCACCACAAAAACAACCCTTTCCAGGCAGGCCAGGGTCCATTTGACTATTTGGAACCCAAATCTCCCCGACCCCTTTTTCTTTACCTCTTTCTCTTTAAAGTCCAGCTTGGGAAAACATTACTCAAGACTCTTGGGTGCTTTCCATCATAAAAAAACAGGTATGTCATTGTCTAGGAGTCTCTGCCTCCTTTCAGGGGCATTCTCCAACCACCCAAAGAACAACTACCACTGTTTCCACAGGTGTTACAAGACCTGTTTGATCAAGGCACCATTCAACATTTCCCAGATCATCAAAGGGAAAAAGGTTTTTATATCAGGAATTTTATAGTTCCAAGAAAAGAAGGCCCCTGGAGAATCATCTTAGACCTTTCCTATCTCAACACCTACCTGAAAGTACCCACATTCAGAATACTGACTTTACAAACTCTGTTCCCTCTGATCTTACCTCAAGCCTTTATGGCTTCAGTAGACATAAAGGATGCCTACCTTCACATTCCATTTCATCCCAGTTACAGGAAATATTTAAGGTTCTGTGTAGCCTCTGGACACTTTCAGTTTTCAGCTTTGCTCTTTGGTCTTTCTGCTGCCCCAAGGGTATTCACAAAATGCCTAGCACCAGTTGTTGCATTCTGCAGACTGCACAGCATCCACGTTTTCCCATACCTGGGTGACCTTCTTTTCGAAGCAGTCAGTCAAGAGGCACTAGAGCCATTCCTTTCAACCTCTTAGAGAAAAAATGTAGACAAAGCCATGAATAAAAGTGGGACAAAGGCCCAAAAATAGGGGCAATTTTTAAATATTGCTGTTACAAACTTAAAACTTTTATAGAATAACAGGTTTTGCATTAGCATGAATTTTCTGAAGGGTCTGAAGTCTGAAACACAAATGTTTGTCATTATTTTCAAGATTCAATCTTTAATGATTTGCCACTAATTTTCCAGAAAACCATAATTTTATGAAAAAATGGACAAAAAATATGAGGCAAAAATCAGGACATTCTGTGAAAATCTGTGCAGTTGAGAGGTATGACTAGAGCAAAATCTCAGCCATGCAGTTTGTATCCTTCTCTTAGGATTAACTATAAATTACCAGGCATGTTCTCTCCCCATCACAGGATCACATTTTATTCCTAGGATTCACTATAAATTACCAGGCGTGTTCTCTCCCCATCACAGGATCACATTGTATTCCTAGGATTCACTATAAATTACCAGGCGTGTTCTCTCCCCATCACAGGATCACATTTTATTCCTAGGATTCACTATAAATTACCAGGCGTGTTCTCTCCCCATCACAGGATCACATTTTATTCCTAGGATTCACTATAAATTACCAGGCGTGTTCTCTCCCCATCACAGGATCACATTTTATTCCTAGGATTCACTATAAATTACCAGGCGTGTTCTCTCCCCATCACAGGATCACATTGTAATCCTAGGATTCACTATAAATTACCAGGCGTGTTCTCTCCCCATCACAAGATCACATTGTATTCCTAGGATTCACTATAAATTACCAGGCGTGTTCTCTCCCCATCACAGGATCACATTGTATTCCTAGGATTCACTATAAATTACCAGGCGTGTTCTCTCCCCATCACAGGATCACATTTTATTCCTAGGATTCACTATAAATTACCAGGCGTGTTCTCTCCCCATCACAGGATCACATTTTATTCCTAGGATTCACTATAAATTGCCAGGCGTGTTCTCTCCCCATCACAGGATCACATTTTATTCCTAGGATTCACTATAAATTACCAGGCGTGTTCTCTCCCCATCACAGGATCACATTTTATTCCTAGGATTCACTATAAATTACCAGGCGTGTTCTCTCCCCATCACAGGATCACATTTTATTCCTAGGATTCACTATAAATTACCAGGCGTGTTCTCTCCCCATCAAAGGATCACATTTTATTCCTAGGATTCACTATAAATTACCAGGCGTGTTCTCTCCCCATCACAGGATCACATTCTATTCCTAGGATTCACTATAAATTACCAGGCGTGTTCTCTCCCCATCACAGGATCACATTTTATTCCTAGGATTCACTATAAATTACCAGGCGTGTTCTCTCCCCATCACAGGATCACATTCTATTCCTAGGATTCACTATAAATTACCAGGCGTGTTCTCTCCCCATCACAGGATCACATTTTATTCCTAGGATTCACTATAAATTACCAGGCGTGTTCTCTCCCCATCACAGAATCACATTTTATTCCTAGGATTCACTATAAATTACCAGGCGTGTTCTCTCCCCATCACAGGATCACATTTTATTCCTAGGATTCACTATAAATTACCAGGCGTGTTCTCTCCCCATCACAGGATCACATTTTATTCCTAGGATTCACTATAAATTACCAGGCGTGTTCTCTCCCCATCACAGGATACCATTTTATTCCTAGGATTCACTATAAATTACCAGGCGTGTTCTCTCCCCATCACAGGATCACATTCTATTCCTAGGATTCACTATAAATTACCAGGCATGTTCTCTCCCCATCACAGGATCACATTTTATTCCTAGGATTCACTATAAATTACCAGGCGTGTTCTCTCCCCATCACAGGATCACATTTTCGTAGGATGCAGGATCCAAACGGACCTCATGATGGGATCTTTTCCTATTCAGAAGGCCCGGGAGCTCAGTGCTTCCTTTCAAATTCTCATTCTCCTTTCTTGCATTTCAGCCAGAACCTTTCTCAGAACCCTGGGCTTCATGGCATCCGCCATCCTCAGGCTCCCCATGGCAAACATGCACATGAGGAAATTGCAATGGTTCTTGAAATCAGTGTGGACACACACACATACCCACTGAATTTCCAAATTCCCCTTCTTCCCTGCCTGAAGAGGGAAATAACCTGGTAGATTCAACAAATCTCTGCCAACCCAGGCCTCCCATTTCGTCTTCTTTCACCAGTACAGGAGGTGTACACAGATGCCTCAGGCACAGGCTTGAGAGCAGCCTTTGGCTCCATGAAAGCACAAGGCACATGGTCACCCTCTCAAAGAAAGCCATGACATCAGCATAAAAGAAAGGAGAGCATTGCTGTTGTCACTCTGGGCCTTTCAGTCCTTGCTCTTTCCAGGGCCCTTATAACATTTTCACAGACAACATGACAGTCCTCTGGTATGTGAACAAACAGGGAGGGACAAGGTCTTACCTCCTCTGCAGACTAGCCCTGCAAGTGGGGAACTGGCAGTAAAATTGCAGACACTCCTTAAGGCAGTATACATTCTCTCAAGCCTAAATGTATTAGCAGATGCACTGAGCAGATCCAAAACACAACCCCACAAATGGATGCTTCACAGGGACAGGTTCTTGGACACTGTCCACTGATGGGGCACCTCTCAGCTAGATCGCTTTGCCTCCCTCATGAACAGACAACTTTCTCAATTTTGTGCCAGAGACCCACACCCTCTGGTCTGGAAAGTGGGTGCACTTAGCTTTTCATGGAGAGGGATGTTTAAGTGGATGCACTTAGCTTTTCATGGAGAGGGATGTTTAAGTGGATGCACTTAGCTTTTCATGGAGAGGGATGTTTAAGTGGATGCACTTAGCTTTTCATGGAGAGGGATGTTTAAGTGGATGCACTTAGCTTTTCATGGAGAGGGATGTTTAAGTGGATGCACTTAGCTTTTCATGGAGAGGGATGTTTAAGTGGATGCACTTAGCTTTTCATGGAGGGGGATGTTTAAGTGGATGCACTTAGCTTTTCATGGAGAGGGATGTTTAAGTGGATGCACTTAGCTTTTCATGGAGAGGGATGTTTAAGTGGATGCACTTAGCTTTTCATGGAGAGGGATGTTTAAGTGGATGCACTTAGCTTTTCATGGAGGGGGATGTTTAAGTGGATGCACTTAGCTTTTCATGGAGAGGGATGTTTAAGTGGATGCACTTAGCTTTTCATGGAGAGGGATGTTTAAGTGGATGCACTTAGCTTTTCATGGAGGGGGATGTTTAAGTGGATGCACTTAGCTTTTCATGGAGAGGGATGTTTAAGTAGATGCGCTTAGCTCTTCATGGAGGGATGTTTCTATATGGATGCCCCTCCCCTTCTTCCTATTCCAAAAGTCCTACTAAAGGTACAGCAGGAGAGACCACAAATCCTGATGGTGACCCCCTTTTGGCCAAGACAGCATTGGTTCCCTTACTCTTGCATTTAGCCAAGGGCAGTCACCGTAAGTTACCCCACAGAATTGACCTATTCACACAAAACAAAGGAACCCTCATCCACCTTCATGTCCAACCCTACATATGATGTTGTGGGGGATAAGGCCTTGATTCCTTTCAGACATTTTTTCAGAGGACATGCTTATGGTACTACAGGAGGCCAGGAAACACAGCAATAGAAAATCTTATTTATCCAAATGGAAACATTTTCACTCTGGTGACTCTCACATAACCTGGACCCACTAACAGTGGAAGTCCCAATGGTTCTCTCATACCACTATGAGTTGCTGGATGCTGGTCTAGCTTATTCTTCAGTAAAAGTACACAAGTCAGCTATCTCTGCTTGTCTGCTTCTCTCTCTCACCCCCCTTGGCTTCCAGATTTGAGACCAAGCAATTCCTGAAAAGTGCCCTTCACATGAAACCTCCCAGAAACCAGCTTCACCCCTGGGATCTTAACTTTGACTTGGAAAACTGACCTTAGCTCCTTTTGAGCCAGCAGCTTCTATCTCTCTAAAATAATGCTCCTGGAAAACAATCTTGCTTCTGGCAATCACTTCTGCCAGAAGGGTTTCTGCACTCCAGGCCCTTATGGCCTCCTCGCCTTTCTTGGTGCTCCAAAAGGGCAGAGTATCTCTCCGCACCTATCCCTCCTTTATACCTAAAGTGGTAAATGAGTTATTCCTCATTCAAGTTATCCACCTTCCTACCTTTTTCTCCTCACCCCAAATCTCTGCAGAAAGAGTTCTGCATACTCTGAATATGCATAGACAGCTTAGGTTTTACCTTGACAAAACAAAGAGTATTACAAAATCTGACCAGTTGTTTGTTTTCACCCTAGAGCACTAGGGCTGCCTGTCTTTAAACATACTATTTCCAGCTGGATTTCTAAGGCTATCACTCTCTGCTATGAATACCATGGAAAGAGCCTCTCTTCTTCTATCAAGGTAAACTCTACCAGGGCTATTGTCTGCTTGGACACCTTCTTCAAAGGGTTGGACACCAATTATATTCAGGAGGCAGCTACTTGGCCATCAGTCCATACCTTCACCAAGCATTACAAACTGGACAACATATCCAAATACAGGGCAGGGTTCACTAGAGCCATTCTGCATGACTTCGTGGAAAGCTCCTCTGCTCCTACCTCTGCCCTCTCTTTCTCCTCATGAGCTTTTGCATTCTCCCTCATGTTATGAATACTGCAACAGCAGAACAGAAGGACATAGATTAGTTGTGTAAAATCTTACCATAATGTTAGATGACCTTCTCTTCTCTGTTGCAATATTCTATCCCAACCTCCATCCTCCTGGACTTGTTCTTCCTTGGATGCACTTAGCCTACAAACCTATTTCTCTAGTGTTCTCCCCAGGGCACTCAGTTCTGAGGATGGTGCATGTGTATGTCGCTTTTATGGCCTGCTTCCAATAGCAGCCTACGTGCAATGTACTATGCACCCTAAGGTTTCTGTATACTGAATGACATTGTTTTTTTTTGGCAGACAATCTCTCCTCAACAGAGAAGTGAAGGACATCTAACGTTATGGTAAAATTTTACACAACTAATCTTTCTAAAACATTCTAAGGGAGGGCAATATTTGCAGCATGAAAGGAGATTGTCTGCACCAGGCCACTTTTCTTTGCCAGGCATTGTCTGCATTTCTCCCCACTAGGCTTGGGAATAATAGCTGAAACATTGTCCCCCACAAGTGCCTTTGTAAGGAATGCCAACCTGACAATCCTACCGACGTAGCAAATCATGCCAGAAGTTTAAACAAGAAACTCCTTTCTCAAAACCTAGGGAATGCTGACATTTGTGCAATGATTGCGACATGGTTTTAAGTCATAGGGAGCATCCTGACAATGAAAGCCTATAATGCATTCTGCACATTTAGCCAGTCTACTACACAGGCACGGACTAAAGATGGATGTGTCTCAATGTACATCAAAAATAAATATACCTCAAAGCTGGTCAAACCGTAGGAGACACTTCAGCTTCTACATGTTTAAATCACTTTAGGCACAATCCCAGACCACTTCCTTGAAAGCTATATGTCTCCCTCCATGATCTATGACCCAAAAAACCCATAACATGTATTAAACCTTACTGAAGACACTCACCATCCAACCCAATTCCATATTCATGAGCAATTCTAATTACCCCACTATTAACTAGGAGCCATATATGGCACCAAACATGCAGGCACAAAGATTCCTGGACATAGCAAACCCAAACTCCCTAGACCAGATTGTCAATACACCGAAAAAGGGAGCAAACTTATTGGATCTGGTCTTCACTAATATGGAAGAGTACTACACATCCCATAATGCAATGTCCTTTCTTGTAAGGTCACACTCAAAACTGTATCTTTTAAAGTAAAAATAAATCCAGGAATGTTCAGAAACTACTCTAAAACTAACTTCCTACTATTAAGTAATAACCTGGCAAATTTCAACCCTCCTAAACCCTGTAAACAATGCTTCCTACATGAAACTGTTCACAGAAACCCTGTACAAGCATGTTAATAGCTACACAGAGGCAGCCATACCAAGCATGAATAAGTACTGAACTAATTCAAAAAACAAGCCACGCTGGTGGAATCACAACATCAATAGGCTATATAACAGAAGGAAGAAAATCAGGGCAAAAATTGGGGGGATAAATGTACTCTCAAACTAAACAAACAACTCAGAAGGCAAATAACATCTGCCAAAAGCATATTTGAAGTAAATCTGGCCTGCCAGGCCAAAAGCAACCACAAGGCATTCATTAGCTATGTCTGCAACCTCAGAGGCAATACACAATTGTGTGCAGAGCTTATTGTTAATGGTGTCACCTACACTGAGCCAGAAGATATAGCAAATCTACTAGTAGACAAATTCAGCGTCAACTTTACCCCTCTCTCCTCATCCACCTTCCATCAGGAAATACCATTAAGTATAAATCCACCAACTATCATTAAGTTACAGGTCCTAAATACTCTCTTTAAGGCCAGAAGCACTGCATTGGTGGGTCCCAACAGTGTTCCAGGCTGCCTTCTAAATACCATGAAGAATGACCTATCAGGAATCACTACATAACCACAGCATCCAAACATGCTTTGTGCCTCATTAATGGAGCATGGCAACCATCATCCATCTACACAAAGGTCGGTCATCTACAGACCCTGGAAACTACAGACACAAAGCCTCACTAGTCTCACATACAAAGCCATGGAAAGAATTATCATGAAAATTATCAATAATGACATAGGAAACCTTCAAATACTGTACGCAACATAGTTTAGGTTCTTCAAGGGTAGGTCATGCCTACTGTACATGGTTGACATCATTGTGCAGATGACCAAGCAATGGATGAGGTCAAAATAGTTCACACTGCCTACCTTGATCTGGCCAAGGCATTTGACACAATAACTCCATATGGCATTGTTGACAAGCTCAAGAAGTTAGGTACAAACCCTTATGTCACCATGCTGATAGCCACCTGGCTCGTAGTCAGAAACCAATAAGTTAGAATTGGGGGCTCCACATCTCTACAGAAAAGGCCAGTTATCAGTGGAGTCTCATAGGGATTGGTCCTGGGACCACTCCTTTGGGACATCAGCTGCTCTGAAATCAAGGCTAGCACCTCTGGCTGACCAAATTTGCAGATGATTGCAAATTAGAAACAGTTATAGAATCCCCCCACTGACACTAATACTCTCTTGGAAGGGCTGACACAGACAAATAACTGATGTCAGAGTCATGGGCTAAACCAAATGCTAAGAAATGATACTACTGTCCTTGGGAAGTCAGCCACTCCTGGTAACTACTATACTGACAAAACACCTAGTAGTCAGAGACTTTTCGACTCACATAGACAGTAATCTAGCCTTTGACCATCACACGTCTGTGGTAGTGAGGAAATAATTGTATGCTGTGCAACTTATAAACAAAACTGTGACATCTATGTCTAAGGAGGTCATTGTTCCACCATATTCAGCATTCATCAGACCTATCATTGAGTACAGTTCCCTCTTTGGAAAGTACCTAACCAGGCGCATCCACATCCAACAGTTGGAGAGACTACTCCCTTTCTGGAACAGGCTTCATACCTGCAAAGCAGAGTTACTCCATAACTGAATTCAAGTTTAACCTACACAACTGGATTGGGAACCAAAAATTCACCCCTGGTTTGACACCAATGTCTCTAAAGGCACAGGAAACCTGTAAATGGTAGCCCCTGCTTGCAGCAGCAAGGGTACCAGAAGTTGTCAGAAATTCGGGTTGCATGATTAGGCTTTAAAAGGCTTCAGTGGTTTTTAGCCTAGTACACAACTGCACACTTTTGAATCTGTTAACAATGTAATAAAATGTTGGTAATAAGTAGAAATTACAGTTATAAATTGTCAGATTTCATCGAATGAAACTGGAATTTTATCTTTTTTTTACAAATTTAGAGTCCCTGATTTTAATTATTTTGTGGCCTTGTGATTCCATTGTAATCCAGCCTTTGCATGGTACTACAGTTTTCCATTTATTATTTGCATAATGCTTAGCATGCAAGCATTTTAATGTCTTTCTTCAATAAATAAGTAATCATGTAATATATTATTTATAAAAATAAATAGACATGTGTCTGTTGTTGTATGAAAGCCCTTCTATATTGTACAGCTTATAAACAAAAAAGTTTTGTCTAGATCTAGGAATGTCATTGTACCCCTTTACTCAGCCCTCATTAGGACAATCACTGAATATAGTGACCCCTTTGGCTTGTATCTGTCCAGACACATTCAACAACTAGAATGCCCACACCACAGAGATGCCTTACCAAAAGGGTCAAGGCCTAAACTGAATGTCCTACATGGACCGACTTAATGCCTTGTCACTGTACTCAGTATCCTACAGACTGCTAAGGGGTGACCTGTGTCTGGCATACAAGGCATCCTCTGACCCATTACTGATGGGTTTACTACATCAACAAGTCAAATGACATCAGAAATACTTTCCTCAGGGATTAAAATCTCTTCTGCAGCATCAACAGAACAGTTTGGAGGGGCGGGTATATATCACAGAGATAGCGCTGCTGTGGAACAGACTCCCCATCCACATAAAACAAAGTTCATCCATGTGCATAGTCAAGTGCAACTTAGATCAATGGATGGGAAACAAAATATTTGCCCCAGGACAGCCCCTGTATGAACAATGGACAGAGGCAGCTCCTAAATGCTTTATCTCATGCATGAATCCCATTAAATTATCCCTGGTATGATCCCAGTTATTCTCTTTAGGAGTAATATATAATTATTGACCATGGGATAGGTAAGGCCAATCTGCAACAAAATGGGACAGGTTATTTCAAGCACAAAATGGGAAATAAGCTGGGCTTAAAATGGCCCATAAGAGCAGCTAGCCTAGTACTTTCCTATGAATCTATGAACCTATAAATAACAATTCAACAAAAGAGACGTAAGGAAAAAGCTTTCTTGGCTAGTGGTTAGTGAATAAAGGTGCTGTGAAGTAGTAAGGTCTTCCTTCCTGAGCAAGTAACAGTAAAGCCTGAGAACACTACACTGGTAGAGATTCCCTTCATGACCAGATATTTCCTGGGGCTAAGAAGACTGCATTCTTAAGGACTTCTTTCATCATCATCATCAGCAACCCCCTTTTTCTATTTTCTACACAGGGGTGGGATTTTGTGTCAATTGTTGCCATTTCTGTCTATTTAATGCCATTCTCCTATCTTCTCTGACTGTCATGCCTGACTATCCGAGGTCTTCTCTCACATGATCCATCGGTCTCTTTGGTAGATGCCCTCGTTTACTCTTGCCTTTTCCTCTCTGTCCCAAATCATCTTCATCAGATTGTCTTCTGCTGTGTTCTGCTTTTCTGTACATGTGTCTGAACCCCTATAATTTGTTCTCTTTGATCTTCTGCAGCTGCTTGGGCTTCTGTTCTCAGCTGATGTCCTCATTTCTTCATCTGTCCCACAGCGTGCATCCTTCCATCCCTCCTCATCTGCTCTGCTTCATTACCTACATTTCTGTACCCTACAGTAGTATTGATTGCACCTCTGTTTTGTACACCTTACTTTTTCAGTTTCTTTGTCATGCACTACCCTTGACACTCATAGGTTCATAGGTTGGTACTAGGCTATTGGCCCTAGGGCCTATACAAGCCTAGTCATAACAATTCCCTGGCTATTTCTTCCCACAATATTTACTTCCCTGAACCCTTGTCTAGCAGAGCGACTGATGTGATCCCCGGGGTGAATTTCCTATCTCCCAGCCATTTGTCAAGGTTCCATTTGAAGAGGGCCAAATAAGCGCTCTGCTTGACATGTATGGACAGTCTATTCCAGAGTCTGGGGAGTCTCTGGGTCAGGAACCTGTCCCTCCAGCATGTTTTGTTCATTGTGATGACAAGGTTTAGATCCCTGGAGCATGTGTCTCTGAGGGATTTGGATTTCTTTAAGTGTAGCATGTCCAACAGCTCTGGGTTTGACATGGCCTTGTATGTTAAGCAGAGATCACATCTGACTAGACGACATGAGACAGTATAGCTGGAGTTTTTTTAGACGGTCAGCATAGGGCATCTGCTTTAGGCCTGTGATTCTTTTACTGAGGTATTCCTGCGGCCTTTCCAGTTGTTGCAAATTTCTTGAGAGGTACATACCAAATGGGGCATTGTATTCTATAATGGGTCTAATGAGGGATGAGTACAGTGGGACAGTGACCTCCTTTTATCTGGATGAAAAGCCCTTAGTGATGAGGTGTGCCAAATAGAAGGATTTCCTGACTGTTCTGGCGATGTGGTTATCAAAGGTGAGACCACTATCCACCTATGTCTCTATGTCTCTTATCACACTTTCATTGTTTAGTGTACTGCCACCTATGTGGTAATTCATGGGTACATGTTTTTTCCCCAAAGGGGATAACTATACATTTCTTAGCATTGAGCTTGAGCCCATGGTTCTGGCACCAAGCATCTGTTTCTGTAGGGTCCTTTTGTAGAATATCCACATCATTTGGGGATTCAATAATGGCTCCCAGTTTGCAGTCATCTGTGAACTTTGTTAGCCAGAGTCTCATAGTGTTGGCCTGTACTTCAGAGAAGTAGATGCCAAACAAGAGCAGTCCCAGGACTGAATCCTGAGGTACTTCACTTGTCTGGAGCTGGATTTGGATTTGGCTACTTTTACAGTGTAGGTTCTGTCAGTAAGCCAGTTGGCAACCCATCGAGTGACGTAGGAATTAATGCTCATCTTAGTAAGTTTATATATGATTCCAGAGTGGGGGATGGTGTTGATGGCCTTGGCAAGGTCCAGATAGGCTGTGTGGACCGTCTTACCCTCGTCTACAGCTCTGGAGACTGATTCAAAGAAGTCAATCAGGTTCAGGAGCCAAGATCAGCCCTGCATGAACCCAAACTGGGTGGGGTCCAGTGTTTGAAGGTTGCCAAAGTCTTTGTTTATAAGTTCCATGATAATATGTTCCATGGCCTTGCAGATCAGGCTCATCAGACTGATGGGGTGGTAGTTCCCAGGATCCAAGGTGGATCCCCCTTGTGGAGTGGGAGAACTGCAGCTGTGTGCCACTCAGTGGGCACGAAGCCTGAGGTGAGGCTATGATTAAACATGACACTTAGGTGAGGTGCCAGTTCATTTTGTAGTTCATGTAGTGCACAGCCCGGGATGTCATCTGGTCCTATGGATGCTGTATTCTTATCTTTGGAGAGTGCGGTTTTTACCTGTGTAGCCATTATTACTGGAATTTGGCAATCTTTTGGTATTGAGATGGGCTCTTTAGGGGATGAGAGGGGGATGAAGTTGGCATTGAATCGATCAGCCAGGATAT
>NC_056736.1:778441480-778443980 GCF_019279795.1 Protopterus annectens | reverse complement strand
CACCTTGTCACAGTGGGTACAATGTCCACATGGATAACAGCCAACTAGAGGATCACCTGATAAAGTGGTTTGTATATATTGGGATGGTTGATACATAGACCCATGTTTGTAATGATTAAAACAGGAACTAAGATTTTTACCTTTCCGATATGAAAACTGACATCTTTCTGGTATAATGTAAGCTAGTTCATCATCACATTGTAGAATATTCCAATGCTTATTTATACTGTGAATTAAGTTCCCAGTGTTCCTAGCGTATGTTGTAACAAACCTGATGGGTTGGGCTATTGAGATATTATGGTCTTTGTACCTTAAAAATTCTTCTCTGTTAGTTGACTTGACCAGGTTACTTGCTTGTAACACATAACCCATACCATAACCCCTAGATTTAAACCTATTTGTGAGATCCTTCCTTTGATTTTGAAAACAAGAATCATCATGAAATGTAACATATCTATCCCTCCCTTCCATACCATCCAACAATCGTCTAGAAAACGTCTCCAGATATCAATATGTTCTAAATAGATGTTCTATTTAGAACATATTGATATCTGGAGACGTTTTCTAGACGATTGTTGGATGGTATGGAAGGGACGGATAGATATGTTACATGAATTTATATCTTATTTGAATAACAACCCATGGGGATTACAATTTACTGTCCATTATGATCTGAATAGTATCACATTTTTGGATGTGATCATTAATGGATTACCAGATCATACGCTTAGCACTGAAGTATTCAGGAAGTACCCCCAATACAATACTATCCTTCATGCGTCTAGTTTCCATCCACCACGCATAGCCCGAAACATTCCCAAATCGCAATTTATTAGATTGAAGCGCATTTGCTCTGATGATTCTTGTTTTCAAAATCAAAGGAAGGATCTCACAAATAGGTTTAAATCTAGGGGTTATGGTATGGGTTATGTGTTACAAGCAAGTAACCTGGTCAATTCAACTAACAGAGAAGAATTTTTAAGGTACAAAGACCATAATATCTCAATAGCCCAACCCATCAGGTTTGTTTCAACATACGCTAGGAACACTGGGAACTTAATTCACAGTATAAATAAGCATTGGAATATTCTACAATGTGATAATGAACTAGCTTACATTATACCAGAAAGATGTCAGTTTTCATATCGGAAAGGTAAAAATCTTAGTTCCTGTTTTAATCATTACAAACATGGGTCAACCATCCCAATATATACAAACCACTTTATCAGGTGATCCTCTAGTTGGCTGTTATCCATGTGGACATTGTACCCACTGTGACAAGGTGATGAAATCCAAACAATTCTCTAGTCGTAATAGCTCTGTAGTTTATGATACAAATTGTTTTTGCCAATTGTAGCACCGATTGGTTAATATATCAAGCTACATGTACTTGTGGTTCCTTTTACATTGGTCAGACTTCTCGCCCATTGAGAATCAGAATTTCAGAACATATTAGTAATATCAAAAACAAAAAGGTAACCAATGCACTATATAGACATCATTTGATACATCCTACTGCCAGATTTTCTTTCATGGTCATTGACATCATTAAGGGCAAAAAATCCATTAAAACTGGGTGGCACTCAATCTTAAATAACAAAGAAAAAATGTGGATTGTAAAACTGGGTGGATTATTTCCACCTGGTTTAAATGAACAATTCTAGGATGAACCAATAAGCCTCTAGATAGGTGTATTTAAAGGTTAAACAGTTGTATTTTGTTTGCACTGAAGAAGGCTGTGATATTTTCTGGCCGAAACCAGTCTGTTTTATCAACAATAAAGTGATTTCTTGAACACAGTATGCTGGCTCCTTTTGTTGATGCCTCAGCCTAGGCCTTTAGGCTTCAACTCACACAGGCTTACCAGCAGGACCTACTAAGACTGGCTGAGGATTTGCTGCAGATTGCAGCTCCCTGTCAGCATAGTCATTCTAGACATTGTGCCCTTATAGAGTCTGTTTCTGGGAGAAGGCGGGATCGTTCCCCTTCCAAGATCTTCAGATTGTTATCATTAAGATATGGATGAGCTGACTTATGTGGTCCAGTTATCGGCAGGTTTATATGCTGATCTGACTCAGAGGACATTCCAGCCACAGCATAACCACTTGAAGACTTCAGCTTTGGAGATACCCTCCATAAAATGAGGGAGCATTTCCTCTGGAAAACTCGGCATTACTCTCAGTCTAAGAAGATGGTTAGATCATTTTTGAAGCTCCCTGAACATAAATCTCTCACCATTTCTCCATTTCTATAAGTAGAAGATGCTTTTATTTTGGACTTATCTCTGCAGCCTGACTCCCAACCACCTCTCCCTAGGAAGCCAGGCCATTTTTATAGGGTCCTGAATTCCCACAAACACCGTTTTAGGAATAGGCCTCAACTTGCACCCTCTTAGTAGTGGAAGCTAACCCTAACTGGACCCATCCCCAAACCTAACCCTACACCTTACCTTAATAAAAACCTTCCTATAACCCTGTCAGTATTCAGATAAATTTGAAAC
>NC_056736.1:778426480-778436480 GCF_019279795.1 Protopterus annectens | reverse complement strand
CACTTGCTCCTTCTTGGTCCAGGACAGCAATTTTGTCCTTTTATTATAGAGTTTATTTATTGTAGATGTCCACCAGATATATTTACTCTTCTTTGAGGAGGATGATTTTGTCCTGTCTGGTATTCTTGATTCCATGCAGTTATATAAATGCTCTTAGAGTACTTTGGTGTAAGTTTGGACATAAGTGCCAGTTCCTGTGGAGGGGGAGGGGCTGTGAAGCTGTTTATAACTTCCCTCAGGAAGTTGTAATTGGAAAAAATATGGTTGTGCTGCGTCTTTCGTTAGTGTTGGTACTTCATCAAGCACATCAACTATCTCTGCTTCTATGTACCCACTCCTTACTAATCTATTCGTAAGACTAGATTAGACTAGATAATTCAGACTAAAACCCCTCCTCAGAGCCATTGAACCTGGAGGTTCTCAGCCTTGCCCCTTTATTATATTTCTAAACACATGAGTGGGGTACATGCTGCCTCTGTGCAGCAGCATATTCTTATAACAAATCTTTTTATAAACACCTGTATCTAGGATACCATCATCTAGTCTATTTACATATATGTCCAAATAGTCAATCTTGGTTTTAGAATATGAAAGTGAAATTTTCAAAAATGTCATAGTTGTATTTAAGCAGTCAAAAATATATTTAATTCATCCTGCCCATATATAACATAAAGCATTGACAAATCGGCAATAAAATGGGACAAAACGTATATACCAACTCATCCAACTCATCTTAAACATGTATTCCTCCTCCCATAAAGCCATAACCATATTGGAGAGGGGGCTGGCATAATGGTTAAGGTGCTCACCTTAAAGATACAAGGTACAGGGTTCAATTCTCACATAGGGTAATTGGCTAGGCTTAAAATGGCCCACAGGGGCAGTTAGCCTAGAACTTATCTATGAACTATGGTGTAGCTATTGGCACTGGAAGTGCCCATACCTACCCCATCCTTCTGTAAATAGTAATTTCCATCAAAAATAAAGATGTTATTGTCAAGGACTATCTCCATGAACATACAAATTAAATCAAACAAATATTGATTGTATTCATTTTGTCTAGTTAGATAGTTCCTAATATATTAAATCCTAATACTGTTGGAACTCATCGTAAACAGCGATTGGACATCTAATGTCACAAAATATCTTAATCCTTGAGGTTGTAACTTAATATAGTCATATAAGTCACTTAGAAATTGTTTCAAGTCCCTTAAGACCACCTTATTTTTGTCACGAACAGGGCGTATATGTTTTTCAACATATATTGAAAAACGTTCTTTACACCAATTACATCCTGCTACTATCTGTCCTAAAAGGAGGTTTAAAATTATCCTATGTACCTATATATATATATATATATATATATATATATATATATATATATATATATGTATATATATGTATATCTGTCTAGAAAATCAACAATGTTCTTTATTGAATGCTGAATTTATCTAACATCAAAATGTCAAAGGTTGAGTTTGTGTATGCTATGTTCTTTGAGTTATGGAAAGTGTGTGTGTGTGTGTGTGTGTGTGTGTGTGTGTGTGTGTGTGTGTGTGTGTGTGTGTGTGTGTGTGTGTGTGTGTGTGTGTGTGTGAGAGAGAGAGGGAGACACTGCACAAGTGTAGAGTAAGGACTAGGTAAGGTGATATATTTTGTGCTGTACCATGGCTGCTATTTACGGGAAGTGTGTATGAGTGTCTAATGTATACTTCTGTTAGTGAAAGGTTTTTTTGTAAGTCAATGTGTAGGATTAAGTTAGGGCAGGAACAACATTAGGGTTAGAAATAGTGCAGATGACAAAGGGGATATAGCACTGGGGAAATATGGTAAAGACTCTGAGTTTTACAGTAGCTCTTATTAAATCACTGACTCATTTAGGTTCAGAATCTTTTCTGGATTTATTTTTGATGTCTGCAGTAATGACAGATAATTTTCTGATTTTTTTCTGGGTGTGATTTTCATGTCTGTACTAACAGCAGGAACTTTTGTGACTATTTGTAACTAAGAGGATTTAAAACTGTGGTGTGATTATAAGGCTATTTATATCTATTCATCGACAACCCTTTTTTCCCATTTATGCACATGGCATCAAGGTATCACTTCAGCAGTGACAATCATCTAGTGCCAAGGTTTACACCACCGGCTGGCTAGCCCTGCCACGATAGTTCTTCCACACCACCCACTCTCACGCACAATCACAACTATGACCAATTTAGAGTATCCAATCCACCTACTGCATTTCTGTTGTTACAAAAACAAAAAGTGGTATTCATGCTATTTCTGGACAGCTGTGTTATGTTGTGAGGTTATTCATGTTTCTGAGATGCGTAAATAGAACATTTTGTGGAAATAAAGACATTAGCATATTCACGGGGAATATGGATGAGGGGATGAGATGTGTGAGCAGACTTAAAAGTGAAAATCAAATGACTCATTTTGGAGAATGTGGTAAGGGTTTATTGTTTTGAGATGCACTGTGCAGCCCAAATCATGCTACTTTTGTGAAACATTTGTTACTTTGATAAATGGTTTGTTAAAAACAATGATGTGAACAATATGGGGTGAAGGGTCTTTAAACAGAAAAATGGTAAAACATTTATGTAGAAAATGTGGCAGTTGGGAGTATTTTTGATTTGATTGTAAAAGAGAGGGAGAGGACAGTATTGAAGAAAAGGAAAAAAAAGAAACTGGAAGCAATATAAGCCTAGAGAGTGAATCTTAACCTGAGAAATCAAACCCTGAAATAAGTGACGACTTATAGCTGTTAATAATACCCAGGAAGGAAGGGGAGATATAAACGTATGTCGTTCAAGAATTACTGAATGTACAAATAATGATGCATTGGTTGAAAGTAATGAAGACAATGTGGATAAAGAAATAAAGGGTAGCAGATAGCAGACCAGCAAAAAATAATGTTTGCTAAAGAGGTTAGCACATATATGTGGATGATACAGTGATACTATAAAAATAAGAAAATGAAAGAAAAATATTGTGATAGATGGGTGTATATAACATCATCGAATGCACAAGAGTTCGAATGATGTAATATCAAACCGGGAAGTTCAAAATGCAAAAAGTATGAACACACAGAACAGTGATTTTTTTCCCAGGGGAAAAAAAATCACTGTTCCGGTACAAAAACAAAAAAAAAAACACGTACACTTTAAACTTATACTAATGTGGGGGGCTTCGGCCCTCACACCCCCCACACCCCCACCTAAATATACCAACTCTGAGATCGCACCACAGTGGAGGAAATAGCAAAGCCACAAAAATGGCCCACCGATTTTTTTTTCCCTGGGGAAAAAATCGATGTTCCGCGGCTTCGCTATTTTCACATTTTGGACATATGGGTTTGATATTACAATGTTCGGACTCCTGTGAGTTTGACATTGTAATATAGACCCGTGATAGACTGCTTTAATGCAAATTGTCTGTCAAATCCATGAAGATTTAATCCAAACACATTTTACAACTGTCTTTACAGTCTGCATTTACTTAGCACCTGCTGAATACACTTTATTAAAAATTTCTGTCAAACCCTCCTGCATTAATTATGCCTAATCCTGCACCACCCTGATGCTGAACTTTTCTTTAACATCTTAAATGACATGTTGAAATACATTACTGACATCACTTTGTGCATTCAATCTTTCTTCTTCAATCTATGCCCTGAGCTGCAATTATTCTGCTCATAGAACAACCTCCATTTTGCACTCTGCCTTTCTTCTATATATTCATTTACGATGTGCATTTTTTTAATCCTGCTTATCCTATTCATTCCTTTTAATATGCATAGGTTTTCTCCATAAATCATTTTCAGTATTTCTTTACATAACACTTTATCATTTTTCTTCTTTTCTTCCCCTTACTGAACACATTGGCTGCCATAAAAACTGTGTTACTTTATCTACATTGTACAGTTCTCTCTGTTTTGTACTTTGCTGCCTTTCATTGTATTTGTCTACTTAATGTAAGCTGGGCATTATTCTCTTGTACTGCATTTTCCTTTTTGGTAACGACTTTCCTCACTGAACACAACAATCCTTTTTATTGTGGATGCAGTCTCCATATTCATCCCAACTTGCGCATAAATTTCTTAAGTCTGTATGTTCTTTCCTTAGTACCACAGCTTCTTTAGTAAATCATTCATAGGTGTATAGTAGGCTAAGGGCCATGGGCCTTTATAAGCCTATGCAAGCAACCCAAATGTGACCCATAAATTTGATTTATGTAGGTGGTGATTTACTGACTGCCTCTGTCCATCAGAGACATAGCAGCCAGACCAGGGATGAATTTCCAGTTACCAGTCCATTGGACCAGGTTGCACTTAAAATAGGGAGAAACTCTGCTTCAAATAGATTGGAAGCCTGTTCCAGCAAGCAAAGATTTTAGATAGTTTAGTCTAGTAGTTCTGATGCTGTTTGATTTATGAATGGGCAAATGGTTCATCAAACAGAGACCAGGGATGCCCTGTATGCCAGGCAAAGATCACCTCTCAGAAGAGAAGTCTGTATGATATCGAGTAAAGATACAGGGCTTTGAGGTGATCAGCGTAGGACATTGTGTTTATTCCCTGTATTCTTTTAGTAAGGAATACTTATGGACATTCCATTTGCTGCATGTGTCTGGTCAGATACATACTAAAGGGGGCATTATACACTGTGATGGGTGTGATGAGGTTCAAGTACAATAGTAAGGTGACCTCTCTGGACCTAGATGCAATGCCCTTGCTTATAATTTGAGCAACATAGATGGATTTTGTTGTTACCTTGGAAAATTGATGGTCGAATGCTAGGTTACTATCTACATGAGTTCCTAGATCCCTGACTAGTTAATCAATGTTTAATGGTATTTTATTGATGACATAGTTACCTGGGATGGTGGACTCCCCAAAAGGTATTCTAATGCATTTTTGGTATTGAGTTTTAAGCCATAGTTTGGGCATTAAGCGTTTGTCTGTATTAGACCTTCCTGAAGGGTGTTCTCATCTTGTGGGGATTCAATGCCTGCTTCCAGTTTGCAGTCATCTGCAAACTTGGTAAGCCAAAGGCCTTTGACGTTGGCTTGCTATCCAAGAAGTACATGCCAAACAGGACTGAGTCAAGCACAGAACCCTGGGGGGCTCCACTGGTGACCATCCTCTTTGTGGAGGTGGCCTCACCGATTCTAACCTTCTGGGTCCAGTCAGTGAGTCAGCAAGCTATCCAGTGTGTTATAAAGGGGTTTATACCTAGTTCCATACATTTGCTGGCAATGCCCGAGTGGGGTGTTGTATCAAATGCTTTAGCCAGGTCTATGTAGCCAGTATGCATAGTTCCCCTCATCCATTGCCTTAGTGACATTTTTAAAGAAGTCCACCAGATTCATTTGGTATGACCTTCCTTTGACAAAGCCAAACTGGGATGGATCCAGTGTCTGGAGGTGCCCTATGTCCTTGCTAATTTCAATGATAATTCTTTTCATGGCTTTGCAAATAAGATTAGTCAGACTAATGGGTCTGTAGTTTCCAGGATTTGTTGAAGGTCCTCCCTTATGAAGTGGGATGACCATTGCAGCTTTTAAGATATGTTTAATCTGAATTTGCCTGCTAGCAGGTCTACTATATCACCAGGCTCAGTGGCACCATTAACCACCAGTTCAGAACATTGCTGTGTGCTGCTCTTGACATTTCTGACAAGCTGTAGAAGGCCTTATAGTTATCTTTCACCCGAGGGGCTCTCCTGGGCCTTATAGTTATCTTTCACCTGAGGGGCTCTCTTAACCTCAGAGTTTGTATTGCTTGACCTAATTAACCCTCTTATTTGCCAGTTTACTTTGATGAAAGAGTTTCTGTCTTTATGGGAATTACCCTTCCTGATTTTTGCTATATGTTTTTCCTTTTGCTGTATATCCTGTTTAATTTGAAATGCCACCAGGGTGTTTTGTTTCTAGGGCTAATCCTGGGCTTGCTTCTGGTTGGTGGAGCAGCCTCTATGCTACCATTGACATGGGTTGTACAGAGTTTCTGACAGCAATTCAGCATATGCTGCTGTGTTCTCTGGGTTTGGAGGGGCATTGAATTTTGATAATCCATCACTTGATAAAAGGTCATTTGCCTTAGAATTGTTACTGTTACTTGTTTTAAATGGGATTACAGAGTTGATTTTGATTTCAAAGGAGACAGCTTTATGGTCAGATCTTACCAGTGTGGCTGAGACATTGGGTGGTGGGTGTCTTCACTATTTGATCAATGGTGTCCATGTTTAGAAAGTCCATGAATCTCTATCTGTAGATTTGTGGCTGTGAAGGATTCCCAGTCTATACAGGGGTAATAATCTCCCATGAGCAGGTTGTTAGGTTGGATGGAAGTGTTTTCAATAGGTCCAAGTATGCCTTGTGAGCTTTTTAGTACATAGAAGGTGGTTCTATATTGCAAGATCGAAACTTTACTTAATCGAATAAGTAAAGCTCGAACTTGTAATATTGAAATGGTAAATTGTCGAACTGCAGATTTAACCCAGGGACACACTTCCCTTGGCCGTTCTGTGGAGTATGCCCATTTGTCCAATTTGGAGCGATCTTGGAGTTGGTATATTTAGGTAGGGGGTGTAGGGGGCACAGTCCCCCATATTGGTGGGGTGCTGGGGTGAAGTCCCCCACCTGATTTTGGATGTAAAGTTTTTTTTTTTTTTTGATTTGGCCAAGGGAAGTGTTTCCCTTGGTTGAATCGGCCGTTTGACAATTTTAGCTGTCGATATTACAAGATCGAGCTTTAGTTATTCGATTAACTAAGCTTCGAAGTTGTACTATAGACGTGAAGGGTAACCTATAGCTTCATTCATTTTAATATTCTAGATCAAACTTTTTACTCCCTTTTCTGTTATTTTCTCATATTTTCTTATTAGTGTAACATTGTTTTGTTTACCACACACTCATTCAAAATTCAAAATAACAGTATAGTCAGAAAACAGCTTTCACAGTCTCACCTCTGGCTTCCCTTGCTGTGCCTGAATATACAAAATAATCTAGTTTTTATTCTGTTCTTCCTATTTGTGCTATATTCTTAAACTAATAGCCAATTTACTCAGTTTACAACTTGCTTCCCATTCCTTATTTTTTTTTCTCTACATTTCAGTGTGTTTCTTTTTCAACTTCTTTATTCATCCTGAATATCAGTTCTGCTGATGGTATATAAATCTGCCAGTAAAAGCAATTTGGTAGGCAAATAACTTTCCAAGGCTTTTATTCCCAATGTCTGTTTTGTTTTGATTTGAAACAAGGTTTGGGCTTGTGATATTTTTGGTAAATTTTATCAGGCTCCAAAATTAAGAAGTCAGAAAGCAACAATTTCCTTTTTGATGTAACAATGTCAGATGTCCAAAAAGAAAAAAAACAATAAAGTAGAGGCACTACAATGAGTCCAAAAAATTGTAAATAGAAAGGTTGATGCAGATGAGAGCCAAAGCCATAAAGAACAATATATTGTCTCCCTTAGCATCTGAGAGTTCGTCAAGCTTTGAAGATGGACATTCTGTTTTTGTCTATTCCTATTTATGAGGAAACAAAGTTGTCTTTTGTTCTGTGTATGCCAAAATCTTCTTTTTATGTTGTTGCCTAATAGACATCAAACCAACTAGATATCTTTGTTGCTACAAATGTCAGAAAATAAGTCATTCTTTCCCAAGATATTTTCTTCCACTGTGAAAGTGCCAGGAAATGCTCCTGTAATTAAAGCTCAAATTCTGCCTCTAGTCTACTTGAGAGAGGATACAAAAAAATGACAAAGGAAATTGCCATGGTCTTCTTAGTGCAAGGTTTGAGTCTGATTTCAGTCAGTTTTGTTGGCTGATATATTTTAGAATGCACAAACAAGCGCCTCACTGTTCTATAGAATCAGTAAGACGTTAAACAAAGAGAAAATAGGAAAACGGAGTCTTATTTCCCTCCAAAGGAGGTGTGTGTTCTGATTTATATGACGTTTTTGCCTCATAACTTTAATTCTGACTATGAACACTTGACTTCTTAGCCTTTCAAGTTTCTCCTCAGAACATTAATTTTAAAGATTTATTAACAACGTCCTTTACTATAGCATCATAGAGAAAAACAGAACAGGTCTCTTTCAATTTTTTTTTTCTCCAAAGAGAAAATTTTTACTAATGCCAAGAGTCCTAGAATCTGTGGGGAGGATTCTTCTTTTATTCAAAAGATGCCAAGATTTATGTAAGAAAACCTCAAAGTGTTCTATCAAACACCTGCTCATAGATAAACTGATATGTTACACACATTTCATAAAGATAACTCCAATTTCTATTTAATTTGTAAATGTGAAATTGAATGATTTCATGTGTTATTGTTTTATTAAATTAATGCACTGGGTTTTTGTAAGAAGCTAACAAATCCTTAGACTTTTAAATAGAAATGCTACTTGAGCTCAGAAAAAGCTGATAATCGGTGATCAAATGTTTCTGCCATTCAGAAGCATTGAAAATATCGATGATGCCCCTGCAAAGATGTGCTGTTGTCTGTTTAGTGGTTTTGTGACAAAAAATATTAAAAATGATTTCACCTCATCATTAATTAAAATAAATACATTTTACCATACTGGAAGCTATAGGTTCTGCAGTTTTTATCTTAAACAAATTATTCCCTTTTAAGTGTAACATCTACACCCAGTTCACAACCTGTTTACAGTTCCTATGCAGGTAGACTAGTATCTCTCCCAAGATGTAACACACCGTACTTGAGACATATACAAAGGATTGCATGTGAAAGAACATGTATCTTATTACCTCATTACATTCTTGGTGCTAGGTGTGTGAGTTGTGGTGTGTATTCAGTTCATTTGTTCGGTTCGTACTCATGCAGTGACCTTGACAATGTTGACAGAGAAGGCATTTGGCTCTACTGAGCAGAAAATGCATTTTAACATTTAGGATTGCTCCATTAAGAAGAGGTTTTTGAAAGATGGTTCATGCTTTCTACTGAAAAAGGAAATACAGCCATTTAAAAAAATGTTGGTATACTTTTTGGAGAAGTTTACTAAAAAATTTCAAATGGTTTCAGACATGTGGATCTATATTTTTAGGTAACATTAATAGGTTTATATGGCTATTTATATGGAGAATTCTTTGCTGTTTGGTTTATAACAAACATAAATATTTGCCATTTTCAGGTTAACAGGCCCAGCATATCTGGGAATCATATCATAGGCATGTTCTTATAAAATTATAACTAAAGATATGTCTACTTCTGTAGCTTTTTCTGTAGCATTTTTACTTGCATTCCCGCTGACCATTAATCTACACCTATTAGTCTGTAACCAGTTTATTACGCCATACTGTGTACCTTTAGCAAAGAGGAGAGAGCTGACTGGAGGGGTAAATATAGAGACAACCCTGGAGATGGTTTTTGCCCTCAATGGTCTCCCATCAATAAAAGTGTTTCAAGAAAAGCCTTAGACCTTATCCTAGTGAATGACATGAGTAATTGCATTACTTCAGGACACCATACACTGTGTGTGTGTGTGTGTGTGTGTGTGTGTGTGTGTGTGTGTGTGTGTGTGTGTGTGTGTGTGCGCACGTGCACTCTTTTCACCTACTCAATGATGAAGGATCTCTCACAGACTTGTGATGGCTAAGTTGACATTCTCAGTCCTGGCTGTTTTTGGTGCTGGGCAAGCCTACAATTACATGATGCTAATCAACTAAATGGACCCCCCCCCCTCAGGGTGGACGGCAACATCATCTACTTATCACTAATGACCATTAACTGTCTCAAATATTTTCATTCTTCCCCCACCTTCAGCGATCACTTACCAGTCATCTTTCAGATCAGTAATCTGTCTTTTAAAATCTTCCCCAAATTAATCTCCTTCAAACTCCAATCCACACAAAGTATCTCCAAAATGAAAAACCATCCAGCAACGATTAACTGGTCTACTGTACTGAATATCCAAGACCCTAACATAGCAGCTACAAACGTAACCCAAACATTCCTCCAATTCTAGGACAACATT
>NC_056736.1:778386480-778418980 GCF_019279795.1 Protopterus annectens | reverse complement strand
ACAGAAAAATTCAATTAAAATTATTTTTCTCATTAGAAATTATTGATGCAGGTGCTTGGTTACCTTTGAAGGTAGCAGCACACTCTAAGGAAGTTTTATCAATGATTATGCCAATAACATGTCCAGAAAACTGTGTGATTATATCAAACCTGTTTGGAGATACAGACGTTAAAATGTCTTGAAAATATTTAGTGCCATATTTGTCTACAGAGGTGAGACAACTGACCGGCACCTTGCTGTCATCTTTATCAAGCTTCATTGAAGTTCTTGTACGTCACACAATGATCTCTCCAATCAATTTGTTTGAGCTGTCAGGACAGAAGTTCACAAGTGGGTTAAATGTCACAATTTTGAACTGTTTGGCTTTTTTCATATAGCAGACTTGGATCTCTGACACTTGTTTTGCTAATCCTGCTTCTGACACCATGTCAGTACAAACTGCGTCACTTGGAGGGTGAGAGTCATGGTTGTTTTAATAACAGCAAATACAAAGGCATGCCCATACAGACGATAATCACTTCATGACCCATTCTCTTTCATGTTTAATACAGATTTTATTTAGCCACCAAAAAAGTTTGTTCTCCCTACTACCAACTGACATCACAGTGATAACAATCCAGCCAAGTTAAAAAATAATATAGGATTAACAAGCACAGTTTAGGCTTAAAATTAGATCAGCATAGTGAATAATAAAACAAGTCTAATTACTTGGGTATTGTGGAGTTTGTAACTACCTAAACAAAAAACTGTCATATAAAAAATTAATTACAGTAAAGTTAGACTTTACAAGTTACTGTTTAACTTTAAATGTTGATCTAGTTTTAATTTTCTGCTCTTTTATGCAAGCCTCTTCTGCAGTATTGAAGCAATCATTTACTGGGATTTGCTCTTATAGTTGCTGTTGAAATTTTTTGTCATTGAGGTACAGGACAGCTAACAACATTCCATGAATATTGATTAGTAAAAGCACCTACATTACATGCACAGCAGGTGTAAGTAAAATGATGTATACATGGAAATTGTGTTTAATACATTGGTCAATGCATGAACCTACTATTGTTCAAATGCCCTTGGTAGACCAGATGCAGCCTAGCTAATAAGCATGTAATAATGTAACATATTTTGTTCTTCTACCCACCCTAATTTTAAGTGCATATAAGGGAATATCTAAATAGCTAAAGAGGCCCAAGGGGAAGTGTATAGTTTTGTCCAGCTTGGGCAGAAACCGCAGGAAGTATCATAATGCTGTTGAGTTAATTTGGGCACAGTTTTCAGGCAGGAATAAGCCCGGATAAACGATTACATTGGGAAACGTGATCATACATTGTTTAATTCCGTGCAATGAGCTGTTGGTGGAGCAAGCCTTGCTGAGTTAATCAGTATTGCTCTCTGCCTTGTCTCATCTTGCTTAACTGTTTCCTAAAAGCTTTATGTTTCTTAGTGATCTTTAACACTAACTCATTCTTGTTTTTCAGTGCTTTCTTTTATTCCCCCATATACTTATGCAGATGTACATATGCATTTGCTAGCCATATCACCTCTGATGTACGTAATGCCATAGTAAAAAGATGCCGCTCTCAGAACTAGAATACAGCTTTTTCCCTAATTGCATTTTGCAATAGTGTTGCAATCAAATTAATTCAGAAACTATAGCACAGATGGTCACTTTACAAATTTCTCAGATTAATACAGTCCTGGCTGCAACTTACTGGAAAATGCTAACACCATTCCCATATGTGAAACTGCCATGTAGCTTTTAGCAACCACTGTGTACATTCTCAATAAAATTATTTTTCCATTTACTTGCAGTCAGACTCAAGGCTGCAGAAAACAAACATCCACTCAGCATCCCTAATTTTGCAAAGCCTCAGTTTACCATAAAGACTTAGGTTCATAGATTAGTACTAGGATAACTGTCTTTGTGAGTCATTTTAAGCCTAGCCAATTACCCCATGTGAGAAGCAAACCCTGCACCTTGTGTCTGTAAGGTAGAAACCTTAACCATTATACCAACCTCCCACCCTCACTTTGGTAGGCACTTCTGAGTGTGCCTACCAAAAAATGAGATATGCCCTATTGGAATACTATCCTAGCAACTATATGTACCCAGCCAACAGTAACCAACTTGAAAAAGATCAATGCTTTATCGCATATAAACGCCAACTGTTTCCCAACACCCAACTGAAGTCTTGAGTCTTATTATCATATGTTTTCCTCATGTTTCTCAAAGGCTGATATTACACAATAAATTAATTTCCCCTTCTATTTGTCTACAATTATCTTCACCTACCCTTCAGTTTATCCTAATGTCACTCTAAATGAATTAGTAAATTAGTCTTCACACGACGCCCCTCTTCTGTAATTTTTGTTTCAGTGCTTTCTTTTCTTCTCCCATGATTCCTGAAAGATGTGTCCACTGCCAACTCCTAACCCACCTTTTCACTAATCACCTACTATCCAAAACTCAACATGGTTTCTGACCATCACACAGCACCACTGCTGCCTTAGTTGACTTCACCAACTCCATAAATTTACACATGAATCAAGGCCAACTAGTCTCAGCCATCTTTCTAGACCTATCCAAAGCATTCAATACTGTTTCACACAATAAACTCTTAACCTGCCTCTCTGAACTCAACATAGACAACCCCAGCCTGTTCTGGTTTAAATGTTGTTTAAATAACTGCTTTCAGTCAGTTAAATGGCATGATTCCCTATCTCCACCTCTCTCAGTATGACTAGGCGTTCCCCAGGGTTCCATTCTCGGCTCTCTTCTCTTCAGTATCTTTACAAACCAACTTCACTTAGCCACTACAAATGCCAAAATAGTACAATACGCTGATGACACGACCCTGATCTGCTCTGCATCCAGTCTCCAGCAGCTATAGCGAAATGCCCAGGAATCCTTCACAGACATAGAAAATAGGCCAAATAATTCACATCTTATACTGAACCAAACAAAACCCAACTCATACTATTCCATCCAACAAAGAATACTGACCTAACCACCTTCACCATATTCTCTGCAAACAGGACCCCCATCTCTCCAGTCCCAGAGGCCAAGCTTCTAGGGATTACAATTGACCAACCATTAAAATTCAACAAATATATATCCCTGACTATTACCAAAGTCCACAAAAAGCTAGGGACTCTACCACTGCAAAAAGTACCTTACGTCTGAATCAAGAATTGTCAGAATCCTTCTCTTAGCTACCTTACTACACACATGTCCATTTCTAACAAATCTAAGTAAAACCGACCTCAGTAAACTTTCTGCTTGTTACCACAAAATCGCCAGATTTGCTAGCATCTCCAAATCTCATTCCCACCACTGTCATTCCCCACTTGCTCTACAATGGCTCAAGTTCCCCAATCTATTACATTTCCACCAAATCAACCTAGCCCATAAAATTAACTATCCAGAAAAAAACCCTGCCCTATCTGGACTACTAAACTTCTATACTTTAATTAGACAACTATGCTCTACTAATAAAGCCCTGATAGAAAATGTCCATGCAAAAATAGCTCTGGTGAATCCCTTTTCTCTAAAAGAGTTGCTGACACATGGAATAGTCTTCCTTCAGATAGATTCCAAAATAATACTTCCACTTTCAAGAAACTACTGAAATCACACCTGCTCACCAACCGACTATGCAAGTGCAATGTCCCGCCTTAAACTTTCACTACACAGCAGCAATACTGCTTCCTTAAGCTACCCATCCTTTGTGATATGCTCAACATAGTCACTCCCTTTAAGTTCTCATGAATGCTGCTTGTAAATATGTAAATATGTAAATAGCTTACTCATATTCTTCTATTGTTGCCTTATGCTCTACTTAGCTACTAGTCATGTATCTCGTGTTCTATTTCTCCTTGCAACATTGTTACACCTTGTATTACAATGTTAACAATTCTTCTGTAACTTGTTACTGTTTACACTAATACTTGTAACTACTGTACTTGTGGAACTTTTCTCCCTGGGCCTCCGCTGAAAATGGACATCAGCTGTCCAGCTGGAGAATCCCAGAAAACAAATGTCAAATAAATAAATAAAATAAATAAATGTCCTTATGCACATGTTCCCAAATTTGCTTTCACATGCCTTTACAAACATTCCATCAGTGTTGTCCTGAAGAAGAGTTTGAAGAGTCTAGTGATCAAGGTGAAAGAACAAAACACAAAGGATGGTTGCTGCTCAACATAAAAATGCTACCTAGCCATATCAGTCTTTTACAAATAGATGCAGAAGTCGAAACATTGGGAAATTGTTTTCCTGGGCTCAAAGGTCTGAACAGATGGTAATTGTAGCCATGAAATTAAAATTCTTTCCTTCTTGGAAGGAAAACCATGGTAAATTTGGATATGATTGTAAAGACAAAGACATCATATTGACAGCAGCAAAGTAGTCAGAGCTATGGATTTCCAATTAATAACACATGGTTAATAAAGTTGAACTACAAGCAAGGTTGTATGCCAGAAAATTGATGCTTTTGAATTGTGCTGTTGTAGAAAACATCTGAGAATTATATGGAAACACAAGAAGATCGAATACGTCAATACTTAACGAAATAACTCGTCTGATCATTGGAAGGTCTGATAGCAAAACAAAAACTCGAATACTTCAGCAACTGACTCACAAGAGAAGACACTGATGCTGGGACAGATTAAGGACAAATGTAGATGAGGCAGCAGATGCTTAAGTGGACAGACAGTGTTACTGAAGTCATGACGATGAAATTGTAAGAGTTAAAGAAGCATTTCTTGCCAGATGGGGCTAGTATGCTAAAGTCGTCAAGGTCACAAAGAGTTCGATGCAACTAAATGACTGAATAGCAACAAACTGTTTTACTAAAAAGACCATCACCAAATAACTGTTAGCTAAATACCTGTATCATGGAAATGTTACCATATAGATATGCATATCTAAATATTTTATAAATTCTTTTTTTTATGTCACAATGTTGACTGAGTCAGATTTAACAGCACACCTACTCTATCAAAATTAATAAGTAAATAAACCAAATAAAATGACTAAATATCTAAACAAAGTTTGTGTGCTTCAAATTCCTTCTTTACCGGCTTTTGCTACAGGCTAGGTTAAAACTTTTGCTACCATGTTTTTGCTCACCAAAGTTTCTTTCAAGAAAAATAAACAAATTAAAATAAATTTAAAAAGGTAAACTAACATAAAAGGCACAGTAGCGATGCAGGCAGTAAACACAGCACTAACCAAAATGCAGGAAACAAAGCTGAAAGAACTGCTGCTTCATGAACTTTAAAATTCAGATTTATTGTGATACAAACAGGAGACGTGGTAAGCGCTTTCACCTGGATAGGCTTCTTCAGACCAAAATAACCCCCCCCTCTTGTACACCCTTATATGGCAAAAAAGGTGCAAAAACAGATAAACCATTAAATGCACAGTGCAACTATCATAGTACACAACATAAATAAAGTGCTTTCTCTAAAATACATTAACCATAGTAAAATAAAAACACCTATACCACTCATAAAACATGAGTAGAAATGCATAAAAACAAAACACTGCATAAATTCATACTAATTGCACAACACTAACAATAAATCCTCTCATAAAAATGCTCTCCTAAAAATGCTGTCATAATATATGTAAAAAGCACAGTCATACATATCACTTCAATCTCCTGGACTTCATGAAAGGTCTCAATGGTACTTTCTTATTCAGTCCAGAAAAAACATCTTGTCTAAGTCTAACAATCCATTTAGATTCATTACTCTCAGTTCTACCCCTCACCCCCCCCCCCAAAACTAGTGTGTGTAAGATCTAATACTTTAAAACGAAAAAGATGTGTGGAATCATTAGACAAGACATGTTTGGACAGAGCATTGACAGTGGAATGAATCCTGATCTGGTAGAGATGTTCCCTTATTCGGTCCGTCAGCCTCCTGTCCGCCTTGCCTACATAAAGAGCTGTACAGGCTCCACAGGAGGCCAGATAAACAACATGTGTAGATTCACAGTTTGCATGAACTCTAACTTCATGGTTAGTGCCATAGACAGGGTGATAGAAATGGACATCAGTGTCTATGGAACAACAATAGTTGCAACTACCACAGGGTACAGTACCCACAACCCTATCACCTCCACCGTCCATAACAGGATAACACAGCAATTTCTTTAGATTCAATCTATTCTTATAGACAAAGCCTGGGGCAGCACCCACAATTTCCCTCACATTCGGGTCCAGTGTTAACACACCTCAGTGAGATCTAATCACATCCTTCAACCTACCAACATCCTTAGTATAATATAAGGGCACTCTGAAACCATGATTTCTACTCCTTGCCAGAACACCCTGGGAGGGGCCATCATGGTCCACTCCAGTCTCAGAGAAAAAGGGTGCAGCAGCTTGTTCCCCCAAATTAATGAGGTCTGCCGATCCTCTCTCCATGTCAGACACACTTCTGAAAATTGATCCAATAGTTAGGGACCTAGAACCCATGTAGACAAAGAACTGTCCTTTGATCACCATTCATTATTAGTAATGGAGTGGTATTCAGGACCAGGGATGTGATGATTTAACTGTGTTCAGCGCTTACTACGCTGATTAAGTATAATGCCCCCGTTGGTATGTATCTGTCCTAACACATCGTGCACCTTGAATGACTACAACAGTTTCAGTATGGCTCACTAAAAAGGATAAAAAGATTGCAAACTTGGGAACATTGTTTTATTTTTATCCTCACAGATATCATCTCTCTTGAAGAAGCACTTAACATTACACATGAATGGTGCAGGAGAAATGACCTTGCCTTCAGTGTTAAACTCTGTAGCATTCTGGCATGTGGCAGCCCTCTACCCCATGCCAATCACCTTTATTTACTATTGATAAGTATTAACTAAATGCTGCTAAAATAACAAAAAAGGTTCTTATTAACCTTGTGGATGATCATCTTTCATTTGATATGAATATGCGCATTATTGTCTTGCAAAGCATATGGATTTGCGTACCTGGTCCTCAGTAGGGTTGACAGCCTTGCCTAAGAGAAAACTGTACCCCCAGCACACCACTCTTACTAGGCAAATTATATAGGATTATACCCTGGTCTGTAATCCTCTGGCTCTCCATGTGTGCAGTTGTACAAGTTACAAAGATTCATCACAAAGAAAACCAGAGGATTTAAGGTCTTGTGTTACAGACAAATTCACAACTCTCTTTCATGTCTGTATCTTATCTTCTTAAAGCAGACATATGACAGACATGCAGAGCATTAAATTACCCCTTACAATCTGAAGCAGTTTGCTTTAGAAAACCTCCTATTTGGCCTCAAAAAAAACCCACATATATACACTATATATATATATATATATATATATATATATATATATATATATATATATACACACACATATATGTATGCTCTTTGGATGAGATTTTAAGCCAAGGTCATAGCGACTTGAATTGGTAGTAGCTCAGGTGGATTTTAAAGGATCCCATGGTACCTATAACAAAGAATAGGAAAGTTTCCAGATGTGCTGGCCAAATTTGTCTTCGCAGTGTAAATACCACCTTGGGTCTTCCCTGAAAAGAGGCCACCAAGCTAGTGGGACTAACACAATCAACAAAGGATATATATATATAACCAGGGAACCTCTTGCTGTAAGGTGACACCACTACTCACTGTGCGACTTTTTCACAAGCTATTAAAAGTTTACTTAATGTACTTATAGAATAATACAATTCTTTTAATGTGTAAGTGCAGAACTTATTTATTTAACATTTGCCAACCATGTTTGAGGACAGGTCTATCTGAACTCTTCTCAGACTGCCCCTGGGCATTTATCAAGGTGTACACAGTTTTGCAATTTGTTTGCTTTTATATTGCTATGGACTTTATGCATATGAAAACATAATACATTGTTGCCACATACTCATATAATAATCTGTATAATGTGATGCAATGACATCACATCTTCTGTTTAAAGGTTGCCTGATGAAGGATCACTGTAAGTAGCAACAACAAATGCACTACTCATGTACTCTGTATGTTACATAGCATATTGTAATAGCACTGCTTCTTTGGTTTACAAATGCAGCCTAGTCTTTGTTTTTATATAGTTTATTTGTAATGCAATGGTTGCTGTACCCCTCTGCTACGCCCCGTCTTCTTAAACGCCAGTCTCTTGCTTATATGTTTTTGGCTTTAGTGTGTGTGTGTTTGTGTGTGTGTGTGTGTGTGTGTGTGTGTGTGTGTGTGTGTGTGTGTGTGTGTGTGTGTATATGTATATATATATATATATATATATATATATATATATATATATATATATATATTTATTTACTTACTATTTCACTGTTTTTGTGCCCTTTACTTCTTCAGAACAATTTATTAATTTATGTATTTGTTTATTTATTTTAGTTTGTTTACAATGGTAGATGTTCTTCTTTCTCATAATGGATTATATTCAGTGTTTTGCTCTTTGTGCTAAAGTGCAGAAACATGTTTGTGTTGATGACTTGCTTCATTCTCTGTTTTTCCACCCGACTTAGCCGATCTGTTTTTAAGACTTCTTATGCATTTCTTCATTTGACTTTTAGTTAATCAGACTAGGATATGATAATCATAAGCGTAAACTGACTCACTATGATTGTTTTCTGAACACACTTATCTGTGTTTTAGATATTTTTGGTGACATTCCAGTGATTTGTGTTTCATCTTTGGTGCCTTGATCACTGCTTATTTTAGTATTCTAGAAATCCAGTTGTGCAGTGATGGGCATATTATCCAGTATTGAACTGAATTTTATATTATTTAACTTCAAAAAAGTAGAGCATGTCATGTTGATATTAAGCTAAAGTCAATTTGCTAAAAACTTAGCTGTGCGAACCAGAGCTAAAGATGAGTGCTTTATGATGGTATGCATAGACACAGTTTACAATTGCCTAGGGCTGGCAAATAGTATATACCACATGCAGGAGCCCTACAGAATTCATAACTAGCATCTGTGTCATGGAATAGTCCTGGTACACAAGAGGTGTGCTAATAATCTGCCATAACAATGTCCACAATTCATAAGTGCATAGCTTACAAACCATACAGTATAGGGGAGCAGTGATTATGTGGCAGCACACCTACACAAGGCTACAAGTAAATATCAGTTCAGCAATGCCCAGTCTGTCACAGACAGCGATGTTGCCTACAACAACACAATGCCGTGAACTGTATCAGTTTGTCCTATATGTACACCTATGTGCAAGGTGTAAATAAAAAAGTAAATGCTGGTACACAACAGACAGCAATGCCACATATGTAAATGCTGCATGACAAATGCTCTTAGCTCTTGCACAGTACTGATGCCAGAACTTTTCCTCCATTGGCAGTGGGAACTCAGGCAAAGTCCTTCATTTATATTCTTATATAGAAATATACTGCATTCTGTGATCTTAGCCATTGTGCCAAAATATCTATGAACTGCACTTGGCAACGGCCAAAGGCTGCAATGGACTGTTATGCAACACCTTTACACAGTACTTGTAGTACTGGAACATGCAGAAAGCTACATGCCACAGGGCAGTAATATGCCTGTATGATGTTTTTGTGCAGTAGGTAGTACTCTGCATGGAGGTATATTCTGAGTTGTACCATGGCTGCAACAATATAAAACAACTTGGATTCCCTGGTTGTATACTTTACCACAGATCTAATGGACAAAATATTACTGTGGCAGTTATCAATAGGACCCATATCATGGTCTAATATGTAGCACTTTGGGTGCTGTTGACAACTGTAGCATAGACCTGATAGATACAAAATAACAGTAAATAACAACAATGTTTCCTTGACAGCGTCTAACTAATACTATTCTAAAGAGGTGCTGTAATATGCAACAGAATAACAGAATCTATGTAAGCAATTTACACAAACACACACACACACACACACACACACACACACACACACACACACACACACACACACACTTTTATATAAAACAGTTTTATATGCATTTTAGAATGTGTGGTAGTATCATATCTCTTCCCCATGGGTCTGCATTGTTCATGACATGCTGTAAAGCACTGACCACTACTAATTGATAGCCAAGTATTTACCTGTATGAACCATATACTATCAGTCTGCACGCTCTTACAAGCTTTGTCAATAATTAGGGGTTAAAATCAAACTTGTACCTTATATCTGTGGGGTAAAGATATTAACTGTTATGCCAAACACCCCCACAAAGGGTAAGCAGTGGCTTTGATGAGATTTGAACTCATAACCCCTGGTTTACTAGACTAGTGCCTTAACCTCTGTGCTACAAATAAATAATAAACAGCTTAAAGCCTTAATCTTCCATGCTACCTGCAAAGCAAATTTGTATGTGGCAGACTGTGGTGTGGTAACCCTTCATGAATCTCACAAAGGTATTTAGTGTGTATGCTACACACTTACCCACTGGGTGCACAGATCACATTTATATAAATCATCCTTTGGGTGAGACATTAAACTTAGCTCCCATCTGTTTTAGTTGGAGGTAACTTAGGTGGATGTAAAAGATCCCATATATATATATATATATATATATATATATATATATATATATATATATATATATGAAAAAACTTCAACCAAGTCCCAGGATAAAAATGAAACACACAATCCCAGTACGGAAGGAACTGCCAAAAATTATATAACAACCAAGAAATGTATGAACCAAAGTAGATGCGTGGCTTCAAAGAACCAGTCAGCGTGTATTCCAAAAAGGTAGAAGTTTAATAACGTGAGCGCTTTCGCGGTCCTGCCGCTTCTTCAGACGTGAGTAAAAAACATTAATAATGATGCTTACATATAGTGAAATTCAAAAAACATCACTTCCTGAACAAAGAACATCACTTCCTGAACAAAGACATCATTTCCTTAACCCAAAACTACAAAATGCAAAACTACAACTACCATGAAGCGCTAAATATAAAAAGCATAGCTACATTGAAATACAATGACAGTCAAATATAAAACATTGAATCTAAATTCATCTGATAGATCTGCCTTTAAGGGATGGCTTAAGGGGGACGGATTCATTAAGTCCCCTACCCCAATGAGCCGCTAACCGCAAAATCCACCGGGTTTCTGCTACTTCAGTGCGATTAACAATATCGCCACCTCTTAAACAACTTGGCTGAACATGTATTACTTGAAATAAAAAAGTATGATGCTCATAGGAGAGCATATGCTTAGATATTGCACTACAATTGTCACCTCTAGTAAAGCAATACATATGATCACGAATCCTCTCCCTCAAGGACCTGTTGGATTTGCCCACATAGAATCTAAAGCATGATTGACAGCAGGCGACATACACTATGTTACGTGTATTACAATCAGAAGTACACTTAATTTCCCAAAGCCTGCCGTCATTGGGGGAACGAAAAAATCTGGAAGTGTCTATGTATCTACACTGGGGACAATGACCACATTTATTGGTATGATGAAAGTTAAAACTCTTGCTTAAATCAGAGGACATACATAAAGAAGGAAAACAGAGAAGTTGTTTGAGATTTTTGGTGTTCGTATAGGTGTATCGTGGGCAATTACCAACTAGTTGCTGGACATCATTGTCAATCATCAAAATGTTCCAATTATTGATGATTGTTTGATGGACTACACAATTATTGTTTGCAAATGGTATAACCATTGATAGCCGTCTATTGTCACATACTCTGTTTGTATTGTGGTATGTAGAATTAGAAAAATAGGGTCTCCCAAGACTAGTCCTTAAAGTTGTAACAGTATTGCAGACAGACTCTACCTTGTCGATGGCATAACCTCTGCTACAAAAATGTTTCCTAAGAGTGGAAAGCTCCTGTTTAAAAGCAGTATCATCAGCGCAAAGGCGTGAGATCCTCAAAGCTTGCCCTCTGATTATATTATCAAATAGTTTAGGTGGATGCATGCTTTGAGGAGATAGAAAAGAGGCTGTATAGCATGCCTTACGAAAGACTTTTGTCTTAATAAATCTAGACTCACGATAAACAGTGACATCCAAATAGTCTACTGAATCTGGAGAGTAGAACATGGTAAATCGAAGAAAGCTATCAAGGTTGTTGAGATGTTCAAAGAACTGTACAAAAGATGCATGGGTACCGCGCCAAAGGAGAAAGAGGTCGTCCACAAATAATGCACTTTCTAAACATGTTAATGAATTAGGCATAGAGCACACTTTTAATTTTAGGGTTATTGAATCCATCAACAATAGTGTTAGACAAGGGGATATTAGGACATACACAGAGTACAGGGAAACCTGTTGGATTATTGTCTTGAGGGGTGATATGGGGTAAAGGTTTAAATGAACGAGCCTCCATTAAACCTGCTTTGAAAAGAAGGAGCCTACATAAATAATCCATTCTCTAGTGATGTTTTTACTTGTTTCTTTATATATAAATATATGTATTCCTTATTTATGTATTGTTACTTTGTTATAATAGCAAAAGTATATGTTTCTACATATATATATATATTTTTTATATGTTATAGGTTTTTATTCTTTGTAGTTATTTAGAACAATGCTCATTTATCTTTAAGATATTCTGGTTGTTAATTTGTGCATTAATTGATGAATGAAACCTATATATATTCTGGTGTGTTCTGATTGTAGATGTTATTAGGTCTGAAGAAGCTCATAGCGAAAGCGCTCACCTCTTGTTATAATAAACCTGAGTTTTTATCCTGGTTTTCGTGTTCCTGTGTGGACATTCATCAACTGTCTATGTTGGATTGAAGTTGAGAACCATCCATTTGGATTTTTATTTGGAGGTTTTCCTCGTTTGGCTGCCTTATTTATTACATGGTAGCTCCGTAGTTTGCTTGTTTTTATATATATTTTATTCATTAATAAATGTCGATTTTTGTACATGAATAAATGTCGATTTGTGTTCATTAATAAATGTCAATTTTTGTACATAAATAAATGTCGATTTGTGTTCATTAATAAATGTCAATTTTTGTACATAAATAAATGTCGATTTGTGTTAATTAATAAAGGTCAATTTTTGTGCATGAATAAATGTCGATTTGTGTTCCTTAATAAATGTCATTTTTTGTACATAAATAAATGTCGATTTGTGTTCATTAATAAATGTCGATTTTTGTACATGAATAAATGTTGATTTGTGTTCATTAATAAATGTCAATTTTTGTACATGAATAAGTGAATAAAGGTAGATTGTTGGACGGCGCAGGTAAATAAGGCATCCCCTGATAATAAGCCCTAATGTGTATTTCGGCATAGGAAAGAGTATAAGACTTGGTCTTATTTTCGGGGAAATACGATATAGATATATATATTTATGGGTCTACTTTAGAACACCGAAACGCCAGTTCGCCGACACACAAACCACCGACACCAGATAACCGACAACACACAAAACCGACAATGCAAAACACCGAACACCATTACACCGACACACTAAACGTAAACAACACATTACACTACATCACATAGCCACTAGCCCTAACCCAAACCCTAACCCTAAGGTCCGACACTACCGCACACTCACCCTACCTGCACCCTAACCCTAACTCACTTAACCCACCCTAAACTAAACTCCGTCACTATCACACACTTACCTTACCCAAACCCTACCTTCCTACCTCCGACACTACCACACACTCACCTATCCCACACCCTAACCCAAAATCCCACAACAACGCACACTTACCTTACCGCTCCTAACTCCGTCACAATTGCACACTTACTGAAACACGCTCACACGTTACCCTACTCGCTCTATCCGCTGTCGGCACATCACCTTTCCGGTAAACTTACCTGTCGGTCATTTCGTCTCCCTCTTCCGCGTGTCGGTCAACTCGATTTCGGCACATCACCTTGTCGGTAAACTTACCTGTCGGTCATTTCGTCTCCCTCTTCCGCGTGTCGGTCAACTGCTTTTTAGGTAAATTAAAGTAGACCCATATTTATATATATATACACACACACACACACACACACACACATATATATATATATATATATATATATATATATATATATATATATATATATATATATATACACACACACACACACGCACACACACACACACACACACACACACATATATATATATATATATATATATATACACACACACACACACACACACACACACACATATATATATATATATATATATATATATATATATATATATATATATAATTTCATAACATGGATCATGAACATAATCCTGGAGATCTAGCAACTAGTGCAGTGGGTTAAAGCTGTGACCTGTAGTCCATCTAGTACAGCGTTCAATTCTCTCTGTCCTCATCGGTTTACTGTGAGACCTTGACCAAGTCACTTAAGCAGACAGTTCTTAAAGGTAACTGAGAGTTTGGCCTGGGCTCCTCAATGGCCCCCTGGACAGCAAGCCAAGTAACTACCCATAAGTCACTGACCAGGGAACATCACATCTCTAGGTGTAATGTCCAACATACTTCGTGATACCTGTTGGAATAAAAATAACACCCCTAAAGCAATGACTGCTGCTACTGTAGCAATGCTCACAACTTTGATCTTGTCGAATTGGCTAATAATTTCCTGTCTATGGGTTTAGACTGTACTGCTCAGTGCATTAATAATACTTTTCTTCATATTCTAAAATCCCTGTCTCCCTTAATGAGACAGAAAGTTAAATAAAAACACTAATATGGTTTATGATTAACATCTCCAGCTATGTCTCAACATAAGCAGGTGTGGGAGCAAAATTATAAGCTAATGGATGCAAAACTAACTCTTACAAGATAAGCCACTCTGTAATATAAGAAAGTTGGAGCTTACAGCAAGAAATGATTCTTTGAATAACATCTAAATAGTTACTGTATTAATAATAATTCAAAACAGTCTGGCCATGTATTATGGGTCCTAGTCCTAGAAAAGCACATCAATAAAGCCTTTGTTGCAAAACCGATGTTTCTGAAGTTGCTTCACAGTTCTGTCAAAGCTCTGTGCAAACATGTCCTAACTTGTATACCAACAGAACTCTCCATCCCTTCTGATTTTGTCACTCTGCACTTCAGTTATAGCCGATCTGTAATACGTTTCCTGGAAACTCGTCAAGAGGCTATAATGTCGCTTTTCCTGTGGGGATCTCCATTTTCCTCTCTTAAACAATACCAGATAGAGTATCACGCCCTCGTTTGTATTAGTTAATAGATCCATAACTGCGGACTGTCTAGTAAAACTGCAGAAATGCGACATCTTCTCAGTCCTGTGTCATAAAGGTGATGCAATAAATTATTAATCTTTCTACTCATTCAAATATGCTTCTAAAATTTCATCTAGACTTCAAACAGGCTTCATGCAAACTGAATTCTAGATCAACAAGAACAAACTGTGTCTCAATAACAACAAAAAAATAAGACAAGTGATTTTACCCCTTTCCAAGTGTCTCACCAACCCATGTGTATAAAAGTCATGCGGCATGGCAATAGTACCTTGAAGGAGAGGTAGAAACCACAATGAAGTCTGACACCTGACCTAAGAATCAGAATTACATTTTTCTCTCTTTCTGGTTACAGTTTGAAAACACTGTGGTAAAATCAGCTATTTCCTCTTATTTTCAGCTTTAAATGAGATGAGATTACCAGCTTTTTTACTGATCAATAAGTTTCCACTTGTCTTTTGCCTATATGCACCTTATCTTGGTACAAAACTGCTCTCAGTGTTTGACTGTTCACATCCATATCTATGTTTATGTATAGTTTTATTATATACCATTGTGTTAGATGACATGTTTATCACAGATGTTCCTGAACGTGCTACATTACTGCTGTATACAATGAATGTGGTGGAATTTTTCTTTCTAGGCTGTCATTGGCAAAGGTCTGTAATTTCTAGTTGACTAATACTAGCAAATAACTAAATAAATGAATAAATAACTGAAAGACTATGAAGAATCATTTTGATTACCTGATTCAGAAACAAGTAAATCTATATATGTAACTGATTACCATGTATTATATTAAATGAGAAAAATTAGAATATTAGCCCAAAACAGAAGCAGATTTATAATTATAACAATAATTAACTTGAGTTTATGAAATAAGTCAGATGAAATAAGTCAGCTTAAGGGTGATGTGGTATATAATCATGTATCTTGGTGCAGAATCAGTATATCCCCAGTCACTGAGTGCTCACATCAGCACTGTTTAATAACCCATGGGAATACCTTATTGAGATGTATTGGTTCTGTACTGTTCAAATGTTATCTGTCTAATAAAGTCAGGCGAGAAGTTCTTAAAACTCAGTGCTTTGTAGCGGTTGCACTTGCCACAGTCCATCAGGAGATCTAAGAAAAGGTAGAGAAGCCATATGATAGCATTGTAGAATTTGTGGCACTAGCACATAGTCACATGCATAACTACCACAGCTCCATGTTCTCAGATTAAAAAGAGCCAAGTTTTTTGGTGTTAGCAAGCATTTCAATATTGCTTTGTGCTATTGACTTGGTGGGGCATTAAACTTAAACTGGTTTCTTGTGTGTATTTCTCAAGCATCTGTATGCCTGATTTATGCTACATGTGCTGTAAACATGTTAAGTGTATGGCTCCTAATGCAGTTTACATGTAGGTCTTTTTCCCCAAATTTTTGTTAAATAGCTCTATGTTCGCTTGTGACATATTCCTTTCTATGAATAGCATCAGAGCTACTCCATGGTAAATCCAGTGACTATGAATCACAAATGAATGCACATATAACCTGTCTGCCACATCTTATTTGAGAATTCAGTGCATTTGTTTACCTTTCAGTGAGTGTGCACTTGATATTACTTTCTATTTGTATTTTCCCAGAAAGCCGTTCAAAAATTATGACAGTTGTAACATAAGCAGGGGACTTTCTTCTTAATATAACACTATTCACTTTCAAACTATTTCTGTTTTTTTTGGTTCATTTTGTTTTATTTTATTTTATTTTATTTTATTTTAGTGATTCATTTTGCACAGCAATTGAACTATACTTCTAGTTATGACTTGTGGGAAGAAGGGGCTTAATTAACATTAGTAATTGTAGAGTTCTGGAATGTTCCACATAAATCTGTTATGGAATAAGGCACAAAAACAAAAATGTAGGTGGTGTGACTCATACTGAGGTATGCCCCAATCTTTTCACTTCATACAAGCAACTCCTAACAGAGATAACCTTAAAAAAGCCACAAGCACACCTTAGTGACAGCTTTGCTGGTGCTCAGCGTACAGGGATCTGTGTCACAAGCATTGGGAAGTCACAGTGCTTTACATACCTCTGGCCGGACAATAGCAGGTTTACAGGGACTGGTACTGGCTCTTTATTCAGAAACGGACTTGGCACTGTTGGAGAGTCCAGAGCACTACTTCCTGAGATTGAAGTAATTTAACAGATGAGTAAAGGCTGAGACAAAAATATAGATGTTAACAGCAGATAAGGACCACTTGTCCATCTGGTGCGTCTGCTTCCTTATGTACCAGACAAGTTTCAAACTGTGTTTAACTAACAGGTTTTTAGTTTCCCACGTGTTCCTACTGGTGATCAATACAGACAGTGAAAAGTATAATGAATTATTAATTTATATTCATACTTCTAAATACAAAATGCTGGATACTTATTGTATTCCCTCTAACTATCTAGTAAAAATGTACAGCAGAGTACATGGTGTTCACAGGAGCACATATCAGAGCAACAGCCAGGTGCCTAAAAAGTTGCAAAAGCATAAACCAGAAACAAAAAGGAATTTAGAAGTCATGGTTATCACCAAATATTCTGTGAATGCAGCACTGACTATAATTTACACTTATTTATTTATTTGCAATTTTTTTACAGGAAAGACTGACTTGGCCAAAAGGACCTCTTTTCAATGGAGGCCTAGGGAGAAATTCTCTAAGAATATAGACAATTCAAAAAAAGAAATAATAGTATACAGCAAAAACACAGAAAAATTACATACAGTAAAAATACATGCAACAAGTTATAACAGAAAGTACTACAAGGCGTAACACGTAGTACAGAAATATGGCAATAATTTCAACTGGTCTGTATGACTTAATAGCAAGTGTAGTGCTCATATTTACAGTAATAAGCATAAATATTTTGCAGAGTGATAGAGCAGTATCAGATTCAACCAGTAATTATGACTTATTAACTAAAATAAGAGGGAATGAAGTCCTCTGCAAGTGGGGATGCTGGGGAATTTTTTACCCTAGCATGCAAAGAAAATAAAATGTGCTTGTCAAATTTAATTTCAGCATCTTAGTTTGGCATATGCAGTTTTTATATTCTTGGCTATTAGTGAGATATCCCAGATCTGGTATTTATCGCTTGTTTATATCAGCGCTGGAACATGACAATGTTGTCCGCAACAATGCAATGCAGATCATACAAATGTTGTGACTGGCTTCATTCAGTAGTATGTTACCTTAAGAAACCAATTGTTTCATTAAGCTGTCATGTACAGCTTTGATCCTTTACTGCTACCAGGTTAGGATGTCTCGTGAACACGATACGCTAAACTAAGTAATAAGGCTCCACATAAAACAACTGATGTAAATTAATTTAAAAGCAGTTCTCTTCAGTGAAAAGGTGAGATGATTGGGTTGGTGGGCTTCAGTGAAAGGGGAAAACAGCAAAACATACAAGGGAAAACCTTTTCACATGTATTGTTAACCAGAAGACAATAAATGGAATAGAAAAGCAGAACTTGTTGGCAACAGAAAGTCACTCACAAACTGTGCGATTTATTCCATAGATTGTTTTTACAGTAGTGAGGAGAAAGAAAGGGAAGCAGTTGACTGAGGGAGGTGGACTTTGAATGCAAAGCTTCAAGACATGGGGAGAGAAACAGAAAATATTTTCCTTCTGGAGTGTAAATTAAAGGAGAGGAGTAAACTGAATGAGGGGGGTTGGAGTGAAAAATGTCAGATGAGACATAGCATAAGAGTAGCAAAAATGAGGTAGGATTATTGTTTTGTGGAAATAGAAAAGTAATTTACTATGGAACTAATAGAAATAGAGTGCTGAATACGTTAAGATGGTTGTGAAAGTATTAGTTTGGGTTTATTCAATACAAGGCGTGAAATGGATATTTAAAAAGCAGATATATTAACTACCTTGGAAGGTGAATTGTGTGTGGATGTAATGCAGAGAATTATGATTATGTCTCCAGTCATAACCAAATCTTAATGGGTTCAAGACATGGATGTCATAGCAAAGTGAAGCTTAAGAGGTGAATTGTGACTCATAAAAATAAAATTGATTAAAGAAACCCAGTCATAATTCTTTGTAGTGCATGGGGTTTTATCTATTCCATGTACTACCAGTTACATGAAAAAAGTGTAGAAGAGCTCTAACACAATTAACTTTGCTACAATGACAGTGGGCAGAAGCAACATGTTCTTATAAGGGATCAAGTGCTTTAAACACCGTTCAACACTTTTCTTTACAGCAGCTTTTAACGCTGTATTGGTTTTTGTTGCTCTTATGTTGCATCTTGTACTGGGAGCTGTTATACCATAGTGTAAAAGGTACTTAACACGTCTTGTCTTTTTCCTGATTTTGGAGCGTAATTGTGGAGTTCCATGCACTATATATTTGTTACAGTCCTGTAATCAAAAATTAGGTACTTAGTTTACTTTATTGCAGATTATACTCTATCCTGTATGGATGTTGCACATTTTCAGGTAATTCTGTGGCACTTTTTATTATTTTTTAAAATTACTTTTTATTGAAAAATCTTCAACTGGACATACTCATTAATGCTTTCAGTGAATGTCCTGATGTGTAACATGTGTGCATGTTTAAAGTGGCCAACCCCTAACCTAGAGTAATTACATTCAAATGAGATGCATGTAGTGTGCATGTTTAATACCATCGCATCACTTTCTGCTTATTATTCACAGCTGGCAGTAGATACTTTTTATTTATCTGATATCGTTTGGTTTTGGAAGCACACTTAGAGTCAAGTTGTTAAAAGCTAGTTGTATAACTGTCAATAAGAAAAACACATATGAAGTGAAATGCAGATGCATTAGAGAAAATAAATGTTATAAAGAAGTCCCCAGTCCCCACGTGGTGAGAGTTACACAAAGATAGTCAAAACAGTGGTGCAGGGGTGTAATCAGCTAAACGTTTAACTGAAAGATTGATTCAAAACATGCCGTGTGATGAATACGACAGTCAGGCAAAAAATACAACCAGCAAATACCGTAATGTGTAAGTATAAAAACAAAGTGGCTGACAGAAATGAGAAACTTCTGAAGTGCTTGGAGTCACTGAATGATGCATTGGTAATCTACTGCTCAGAACAAGCATTTTAGTCTCCATTTAAAATGCATGTTGTAAAATGTCTCTGCTTGCATAAAATCTAGGAAAGCACACCATGAAAACCTCAGTAGGCACAGTCTCACATCAAGGAAAAAAATAAACTTTGACGGGAGATCATAACATAAAAATCAGGATAGGAATACTGTGCCATGACCACAGATGAATTAGTATCCCATAAAACAAAATCTCAGATGGGACAAAATATCAAAGATTTCAGCAGAACTGTTAGAAAGAAAGGCATGCTATAAAAACATAAATCAATACTCCTGGTTGTGACAGAGCCTTTTTTCTTTTCAGTGGAATAACAAAGCGTGACCAGACATCACTGCCACAGAAGTAAATTCAGAGCCGTAATCAGAGAAAGCAGAGCCATGAAGATCACGAAGTTTCAGTTTCTGCTCACATGATATGTAACAGGGTAAACCTTCAGTTTAAAGGGGATCACAGCTGAGTGTTGGGGAGGACAGCATGGGCCTTGTTTTACTGTTAGTTCCCCTTCTGTTGCTAGGATGTGCTTTTTCTATGCCTGTTCAAAAGATCCTACAATACCTGATGAATCTTCTACATGCAGGAGCCTCAGCATCAACATTCACTGTACATTTAGCAGCTATCGCCAATTTTCATAATGCACTTGATAATTTTTCGATTATGTCACACCGTCTATGCAAGACATTTTTGAAAGGAGTATTACATGTTAAACCTCCGGTCAAGCCTCCCTTAGAACCCTGGGACTTGACTTTGGTACTTCAATCTCTCACAGGTCATCCTTTCAAGCCCTTTGATTCATGTGATTTAAAATTTTTAACATGGAAAACCTTACTTCTAGTAGCACTTACCTCAGTGAGAAGAGTATTTGAGCTGCAGGCCTTGAGTGTCGAGACCTTACTTGATCTTCCACACAGATAGGGTGTCCCTTCTTACTGACCCTTTTTTCTTGCCCAAGGTAATTTCTGGATTTTCCATTAACCTGCCGGTTTTCTTTCCTCAGCATTCTAATAGAGGGGAGTACCTTTTGCACACCCTTGATGTGCATCGGCAGCTTCATTGTTATTTGGACAGGACTAAATCTTTCAGGAAAACAGATCGTTTGTGGCCTTTGCAGGACCCAGATTGGGTAAACCTGTTTCCAAAGTGGCTTTATCCTCCTGGCTTAGAAACATCATTACCTTTATCTACCAACAGAATAAGCTATCCTTACCTTCCAGAATAAAGGGTCATTCTACCAGATCTATGGCTACTTCTGTAGCATTTATTCCAGAGCCTCTATGGATGATATATGCGCAGCAGCCACTTGGGTAAGACCTCATACCTTTATCTCTCATTACAAATTGGATTTGGCCTCCAGGGGATGAGCATCTTTTGGTTCTATGGTGCTCAGGAATATCCTTCCTTAGGGTCACCCAGGACTCAAGTAGCTGGGGACTCGGTCCTAATAGTAATTAATGAACAAAGATTTACAACATCAGATAAAGAAGTTATGTCTTACCATAATGTTCCATCTGTGTTGTAGATCTTTGTTCATTCATTACTTCCCACCCGCCTTCCCCTGCCTGGACTCCTGGTGGACTTTAGGAACTCCTGGTTGGGGTATTTGCTCAGACAGACCCTCCTACTGTTTTCTTTTACTACGTCTATTATATACAGGTGGGCAAACTCGATCTGGAGTAACTAGGAGGGGGGCATTATGGGTAGGTCTTAGCTTAGAGTTTTTAGCTGGCACGAGCTTGGAAACGGCCATATCGGTTCCGAGGACGGAACCGAAGTCCTGATAGTAATGAATGAACAAAGATCTACAACACAGATGGAACGTTATGGTAAGACATAACTTCTTTATATAAGTAAAAAATGTAACACATGATTTTGAAAGAAAGGACTGGTACAGGTGCATTACTGTTCAGAAGTCCCACGTCCACATCAGTGTAGGCAGTAAATAATACTGATGGTATATTTTTTCAACAAAAGCAAAAGACAAAAAAAAGTTGTTTTGGAGACAAAAAAGTTAATTCAGAAAAATACATGCTTATTGGTATATCACCCAAAAAAGATATCTTGGCCTCAATAGCGTGTCTAAGTTCAGTATTGCTGTAAAGGTTAATTACATGCAAGGAAAGCCAATACATGTTTTCTAAGCATGTAACAGAAACAATTTTAAGTAAAAATGGAAAAATGAAATATAGACTCTGGATCTCAAACCAGATTTTGATAATTATTAATCAGTGTGCCAGTGTTTCCTAATAAGATTCCACACCCTGAATAATTGACCTCCTTGGAATATAGTCCATCTGTTTATAGACATTTGAAAAACAATGCAAAATGGGCAATTTAGCACTAGGCAAGAAGAACTCCTTTTTGTACATATCTTCATTAGATAAATAATCCTTTGGGATGGAGGGAATAAAAGGTTTATGACCTAATCATATTCCTTCTGTTGGCATTAATATAAGTAGTGCTTTCCTGAAGATTTCTGTAACACTTGTTTAAATACTGAAAAACAACTATAATGAATTATTTCCATTTTGCCTGCTTATTGATGAATTTGTGGTCACTTTTAATTTTTGTAAGGCAGGCCATTATATTTTCATCAAATTAAAAGTAACATCCCTTTTAGATCTAACAAAATCCTGATGTGACAAAGGGAAATACTGCCAGCCCAGCTAGCTGGAATTTTGTAAATAAGTATATGTCATTTGAAAATATTAATATAATTTATATAGAAGTATGACAGAGATACTGCCAGCCCAGCTATCTGAAATTTTGTAAGTGGTTACGTGTCAGGTTACGTGTCATTTGTGAGCACCAACATGCTTCATGTAAGATGCTTGTGCTACAACTGTGTTAGAACTGTATTTTATGTACTGAGCTAAAATGTAACCACAGCATGCCCTGCTGGCTTAGAGCAGAAATGTACATACGCTATTGTAATTGTGTAAATATGTATGTTTTAACAGTGGAAACTAGAACGTAGAGGGTTAACTTGCAAAACTTCAAGAAAATAGTTGAAATTAAATTGTTTTACAATAGTGCTATAAAAGTTATCTTTCAGTTTCAGTCAACAGGAGAGAGGATGTCTACACTAGGGGACTCTCTGTGTTGTTTTGTAAGTGTTTTATTGTTTTATGTCCTCTAGCAGGTGCAAACATCTGAAGCTATGTATTTTCAGAAAGAGATGTTAAACGTTGGTATTTTCGGACACTGGTGGTTTAACTTGGGAACTAAAGTCAGGTAACAAAAAGTGATGTCATCCAAGCTAACCCAGCAGTAATATTTGATATTAATTTAAGAACTCTCTAAGAGAGAGAGAATCAGGGTATTTTGTATTTGTCTTTGACCTGACAGCATCAGCTGGGAAACATCCACTCAACTTGCCTTGTTGTAAGTATGTTTTTAGGGCATAGTAACTCTTTTAGATTCAGACAGGAATATAGTAAAGTATAGCTCTGAAGTTTTATTTATTTATTTGAGACTGTCCTGTAATGTTGTTTTAAATATTTGCTGTGATTTTGAACTCTGATGTAACTGATTACTTACTGAGCATTGTCTTGTTCTTTTATTATTTATTATTAAATATATGCAAACCTATCTTTGTGGCTGATATTTGTGAGACATATTTAAGCTCTTAGAGTAAGTACTTGCATATCTAGTTGGTGACACTGTACAGACCATTCCTAAATAGCCTTGCTGTTGGTCAGACTACCATTTGGATTAATAGTAACATTACACAGTAGGATTGGACACCCTTTGCTAAGGGCCTTAAAGTAGCTGATAAAGAGTGTCTGGTGGCAGTCAGAAGTACCTTAGTCTGGGTAGAAGGGGGCATAGCTAGTAAACCTGTGGCAGCCTTTCCCAGGAGTGTGTGTGTGTGTGTGTTTGCATAGAAGTCAAATCAAAAGAGTGTGTGTGTTTCAACTACTTGTGCAGGGACACAAAGCACTGGTTGGACAGAGAGGGTACTGGAGATCTTGGTTTAGCCACTCAGCTGAGATCTCAACACTATAGCTGTGTCAGTAGGGAGTCTTTTTGGGATCTGAAGAAAGAGGCAGAAACCAGCCCCATACTGACTGTGATCTCTGTGTGCTGTTAAAGGAAACTGCACTTTACTGTGTGTGTACTTGTCATCCTCCCAGTGTGTACATTCCCCACTGTTGCCAGTGGTGAGGATTGAGGCTCCTTGATTACTGGGCCAGTGCTGGGGCATCACACCTGATAAAAACTTTCAAAATTCATATTTTAAAATACAAGAAAAACATTTCATGATTTTATTATTTTACGGTGTAAAAACTTTGCCATGTGCATTGATAAAATCAGTATTCACTAGTGACTAAGTATTTATTTCAATGTCAGTGTAAGAAAAACAGGAATAAAAAAAACATCATTGTCTGAAGCAGTAGAGTTCACAGAAATAGTATCCTTCAGAGTACAATTCATAGTGTGAGATAAACTATTAGTGTCATGCTGAGAAAAGTAATCAGATAAACACAGCTTTCTAGCAAGGCATAGAGCAACATTTTTAAGCATCTACACAATGCTCCAAGCACAGCTGGTATTATATTTATTTGAGTCCCAAATTGAGCAACTAAAATTAAGGATCATAGAGTGCAATGCTTGAAATTTTTGTAGTGCTATTATATGTATGAGTACATGCCATGTGAGGATGGGGGAGCAATAAAAAGAAGTCAGAAAGCTGATGACAGCGAAAATGTTACAAAATATTACTTGTCTGTTGTCCGCACCTTTTCTGTTGCTGTTATGCAGCACTGTAGTCAGAACTGAAATATCATCACTTTTTTCAACTTGAAAACTATTAGTGCCACATCCCCTGGCATTATTCCTGGGCACAAAGTTATGTTGGGCTCTGTAACATAATTGGAAGAAAATGAATAGCCATGGATGTTCTTCTATTCCTATGTTACGGTATTCTTAACATGAGAGATTCACTGCCAAAGGCAGTCCCGACATTCGGCCAGTATACAAAAGACTTTGACCAATGCAAGCTATGTTGGATGTTACAGTTAGGCCAGCAGCTGGCATCAACCATAAAAGTGACATCCACACATACCATCCTCCGAAATTCTCTGCCACCAATCTGAATGCCATCTACGATCATCGGTCTGCTCGACAGAGTTGTTTGCTGGATTCTCCCTGTCATTCTGCTGTGCATCCAGCTTTACCTGCTTTTCTTGATGCCTTTTATTCTGCATCAAAGACTCCAGTCTCTCAACCCCCTGCCCCTAATAGGCCAGATAGACTCTATAAAGTTTCAGAGGACTGTAAATTTCTTTATAAATGTCCATCAGCAGACCCAGTGACTATTTCTGTGGTTGCTGATAAACCTACTAGACTATTGCCATCCACTTCTCTTCTCCCTTTAGATAAAGAGAGTAAGACCATGGAAAAATTGGGAAAAAATGTTTATACCTCAGCCACCATGACTTTCTGTGCTATCAATTACAAAACCCATATGACCAAATGCTTTGGCTCTCCTTTCACAGACTATTCAGCTTCTTCTGGACCTTCCTGAGTCAGAGTCAGATGTTAAGTCACAGCTTTCATCACTTTTGGGGGCTCGCTACTCTATTAAATGTAGCTACAATGCAGCTGAAGCATCTGCTAGAGCAGCTACATCTCGCTCAGTTTTGCGGAGATACTCCTGGTTGAGGCTTCAACCACTTTCTGATGACTTTAAGGCTAAATGACTAGATGCTTACTTAGATAATAAAGCTTTGCTTTGGGGTGGCAGCAGACTTGTCCTTGCAGGAGAAAGGCAAAGAATTACAGGACCTAAAGTACAACTTTGTGACTCTATGGTTCCTAAATTCCAAAGGAATTACCCAGCTAAAACTCCCTTTGTTAGGAAATAATCTCACAGTCCTCCTTCCAGAAGCAAGAGGGGTGTTAGGAAACCTACTGCTTCCAAGTCCTGTCAGACTACTCCTGCTGAAAAACAGCCTTTATCAGGTAGTCTGTGATTACCAGCCTTTTCTCAGCCACTTTCCACTCTCTCAACACATTTCCCTGTTCATTCCAGTCTGAGAGCAAATTACTCACGATTTATGGGTCCTTTCCATTATCTACAAAGGGTATTTCATGGTGTGGGAAACTCTTCCACCTTTCATGGGTATTCCTCAACCACCTCGAGAGCAACTATAATTTTGCCAGAGGAGCTCCAGGTATTGAACTTCCAGGGAACTATTCAAGAAGTACCACTACACCAGAACGGAAGAGGATTCTATTCCAGGATGTTTCTGGTTCCCAGAAAAGATGGCCCTTGGAGACCCATTCTGGATTTTTCGCACCTCAACACCTTCCTAAAGGTCCCAACCTTCTGTTTCCCCCTCAACCTTCCACAAGCTTTTATGTTTTTTTCTGGACATCGAGGATGCTTACCTTCATATTCACCCCTTTTCAGGAAATATTTGCATTTTTCTGTTGCTTCATCACATTTTCAGTTCTCTGCTTTGCCCTTTGGTCTCTCTATGACACCAAGGGTATTTACAAAATGCTTGGCTCCTATGATTGCTTATTGCAGACTCCAGGGCATACATATCTTCCATATCTGAATGATCTCCTTCTCCAGGCACTCCATCTGGAGACCTTGTAGCAGAATCTCCAATTCACTATTTCCCTTCCTCAAAGACTAGGTTTCACAATAAACTTCCAAAAATCTTTCCTTGCCCCTTCACAAGAACCATGTCTTCCTGGGGTGCAGAATCCAGACAGATCGAATGTCAGCCTCCCTGCCCCCTCTGAAAATTCAGGCACTATCCAAATTCTTCCAGAACCTCCTAACCCTGCAGTCTCTTACAGCCAGGGAGTTTCTACACCTTATATGGTTCTTGGCATCCACTATCCCCATGTTACCTTCGGCCAAATATCACATGAGGAAATTTCAGTGGTACCTCACGTTACTTTGCAGCGAGCATGCACACTCATTGGATTTTGGGGTCTCTCTTCTTCCTTGTCTGAAGATGGAACTTCATTGATGGATTCAGCAATATTTCTTGAACCCAGGCCTTCCTCTGCATCCTCCTTTTCCAATTCAGGAACTGTTCACACATGCCTCAGACATGGGCTGGGGAGCAGCCTTTGCATCCTGGAAGGTTCAAGGCCTTTGATCCCCTTCTCAAAGAAAGGAGCACATAAACTTAAGAGAGATGAGAGCCCTGCTATTGGCCCCACCTACTTTCACTTTCTTTTTCATCCAGGCCCAGTTGAACAAACTGGGGGAGGGGATAAAATCATACCTTCTGTGCAGGCTAGCCCTCTTGGCATGGGAACTGGCTTCTCATTCCCAGGTCACCCTTCAGGCAGTATACATCTCCGACAATCAGAATGTGGTGGCTGACACTCTGAGCAGGTCCATAACTCAATCCCACAAATGGATGCTTCACAGGAATGTGTTTCCTGGACATTCTCCACTGGTGGGGTATTCCTCAAGTAGATCTCTTAACCTCCCCACTGAGCAGACAACTTCCAAAATATTGTGTCAGAGTTCCAGACCCTTTGGTGTGGAAGGTGGATGCCCTTTCTTTCTCATGGAAGGGGATATTTCTCTATGCATCCCCCCTTTCCTCTTATTCAGAAAGCTCTGCTGAAGATTCAGCAGGGCAAACCAAAAATTTTGCTGGTGACTCCCTTTTGGCCAAGACAGCATTAGTTCCCTGCATTTAACCAAGGGCACTCATCACAAGTTACCTCACAGGGTGGATCTTCTCACATAAGACAAGGGATCTGTTATTCACCCCCACCTGTCAACTCTGCATCTGACACTTTGGGTGATAGGCTTCTGATTCCTTTCAGAAACTCTTTTTAGAGGACATGCAGGAGGCCAGAAATCCCAATACTAGGAAATCCTACTTATCCAAGTGGAGGAGTTTTCCATCTGGTGTCCTTCTCATAAACTGGACCCATTTTCTGTGGCTGTACCTCTGTTTTTATATTATTTGTGTGAACTGCTGAAGGCTGGGTTGGCTTATTCCTCTGTTAAAGCTCTTCTGTCAGCCATTTCTACTTGTCTGCCTTTGTCTCCTCCTTTGGCCTCTAAATTGGAGGTTAAACTCTTCCTTAAAGGAATCCTTCACATCAGACCTCCCAGGAAGACAGTTCCTCCTCGTTGGGATCTCAATTTTGTCTTGAAAAACTCACTGTGGCTCCATTTAAACCTGCAGCTGCAGCTTCCTTGCAACACTGTACTTGGAAGACTGTGCTATTATTAGCTATCGCTTCAGCCAGGAGGGTGTCCGAACTCCAAGCCTTGATGGCTTCTCCCCCACCTGGTTTTCCTTAAGGATAGGGTTTCCTTGTGTACTAACCCATCTTTTATGCCCAAGGTTGTGAATGAGTTGTCCCTTAACCAATCCGTTCATTTGCCCACTTTTTCCCCCTCTCCACAATCATTTAGTGAGAGAGTTTTACACCCCTTGGATGTGCATAGACAACTCAGATTTTATCTGGATAAAACTAAGGCTGTCAGGAAATCTGATCAGCTTTTTATTTTATCCCAGGGCACTGGAATTGCCTGTGTCCAAAAAGACTATTTCCACTTGGATTTATAAAGTTATTTCCTTTTGCTATGTTTTTCATGGAAAGAGCCTTTCTACTGCCTGTTAAGGCTCATTGTATGAGAACTGTGGCTTTTTCAGGTGCTTTTTTCAAAGGTTTGGATACTAATACAATCTTTGAAGCAGCTACTTGGGCTTCTGTTCATACCTTCCCTAAACATTATAAGCTGGATGTCATCTCTAAATCTAGAGCTGCTTTGATAGAGCCATTCTCCATGTTGTTTGCTGCTTTGATAGAGCTATTCTCCATGTTGTTTTAGAAAGCGCCTCTCTCCCTTCCCCCCTTTCTTCTTCATGAGCTTTGCTACTCCCCCTCATGTTAAGAATACTGCAATATAGGAAAAGAATGACATAGAATAATTGTCTAAAATCTTATCATAACCATAGATCTCATTCTCTTCAATGTTGCAGTATTCTTTCCCTCCCACCTTCCCCCTGGTGTTTGTCTTTTTATCTGGATGTACCCTTACATCCTTTGCCTCCTTAGGCTGGTGTTATTACTGGGGCATTCAGTTCTGAGGATGATGCATCCGGACATCTCTTTTATGGATGACACTGCCCATTGGCCTATGTATGACATCCTATGTACCTTGCAGTGGTTAAAGTCTTTTGCATACTGGCTGAACGTCGGGACCACCTTTGGCCATGAATCTGCACATTTTAAGAGTACTGCAACATAGAAGAAAAGGACATCTAGGGTTATGGTAAGATTTTACACAACAATTCTATCCTTCAGTGAGATTATGGTGCAAGATGATTCTGCAGTCTCACTGGAGATGACAGAGTCTTGAAGTGTATGATTACTGTCCTGTTTATTCTTTCCACATGTCAGTTTCCTTCAGTGCCAGACAAAAGTTTGTTTATTTACATAATCTGCATAGTCTATCACCAATTTATACTTCTTCCAGTTTCATCACTCAAAAAAATGACAGTATAAGACAATGTGACAACGTAACTTCAGTGAGCATATTTAAAACTGGACATCTGAAAAGTGTCACAAAGGAAAACATAAACGGTAACAAAAGTAGAAAGGGTCTAGGGATACTCGTATAATGCAACCTGAAAATAGCAGACAGTGTCATAAAGCAGCAATGAAAGCAGACGTAGGAAGGGGATTTACTGTTGGTGGTGGTGGGATATGAAAGCTTAATAATTAAGGTATGTGCCTCACAGCCTCCGGACTTTGACTCAGACCTGATCTCTGACCAGTGTCTGTGCTGAGTCAGCATATAACACCACTTGCTGAGCAGATAACTGGCAGTTAGTGCAGATGACTAAAGCTCTTAAGTTGTTAATGACCAGTTTCTTGCACCCAGCATACAGAGTTTGCGTCCTTCCACCTTCATTGGTGTACCGTGTGACTCTTAGCAAGTCACTTAACCAAACAGTGCTCTTTGGTCACCCCTGAAAAGGGACAAATTCATCCTGTGGGTTTACCTGGTTAATAAATAAGTTAAAAAAGCACTAGTTGACTTTTTAATGAGATTGTTATCTATATAGACAAATGGTAAGACCTTAACTGGAGTACTGTGACCTGACAAGTCAGACAAAAGGAAGCAAAAGTGATGCTTGTCCTTTATCAGTAGGTATGCAATGAAAGTCTACAGGTGTGTATTATGTCCGGTCTGAAAAGAAGGGAAGGGAAAACAAAACATCCAAGTATCTCAATGGAATTTATACTTCCTCTTGATATATAATTTAAAAATGAAAAAAAAATTTAATCCCAAAAATACAATTATTTGCAGATGACATCCTATTAACTTTGACTGATTGCAATTCTTCTCTTATTGCAGTAGTCCAAGGAACAGAAACATTCCAGAAGAAATCGGGACTCAGTTTTAATGAGAATAAGATTAAAATACTACCTGTTAATTATAATATAATAAAATAGATGAGATATTACATAAATGGATCGTGAAAGATGATAAAATCACTTACTTAGGAGATAATCTTGTCTGATAATATTAAAGATATAACAACCCTTAATTATAATAATAATAATTTAAATTCCATAAAACAAACTTTTAATAAATGGAATAACCTTTTCCACTATGGAAGAGAGAATCTCCTTATTTAAAATGGTTATCCTTCCTAAAAGTCTATGTATAATACAATCTTTATCCATCTCACTTCCAATAAATATAATAGTATATAATTCTTTGTCTTCTGAGATTTTTATGGTTTCCTAATATGCCTAGGTTGTCTTTAAACCATCACATTAGAGGTCTTCCAGATTTAGAATTATATTCCTTATCCTCAATTCTTAAGACAATAATTTCTTGGTTAAATAACAATTATAATGCCAAATGGAAAGATATTCATGGAGGTATTTGGTGTAAATCCAATAATTTAACAATATCATATCATACTAAAATAGCTTCTAATAAGTTTCATTGGTTAGTGAAATACTATTTTATAGAAAACAAAAACAAGCCAGTTAACTCTTATTAAATTAATACGATAATAACCTCCTTTAAAAAATTCATTTTCAGGAACCCTGAAAGTAAAGCATGGATTTTCTTTATATTTTCATTTGCGTACACTCAAAATAGTATAAACACATTTAATTTAACAACAATGACCACATTTAAAGACAAAACGCTATTATACTAGTTTCAATTACTAGACAAGGGGAAGTTACAAAATGTTGACCATATCACTAATAAATTTGAATTAAGCAAAGACATCAAAATTGAAGAGAATTGGTTGAACATAAGATTAATCTAATGTAGCCAATATTAGAAATTCTTTCCCCACATTCATTGATTTACTCATTATTCTAATGCACCTGAATCTAACTGGAAAGGGACTTCTGTCTAAAACATATAAGGTAGGAAATCAACAGTATGTCACAGAGAAACCTATTGGGATTATTTTAGACTTCTTAATAATAACTCCCAAAGAGAAGATGATAAAAGCTAATACTCCAATCTTCAAAACAAATTACTTCATCACTAAAGGGGAGGATATTATCTTGGAAATTCTTATGTAGAACCGTTATCACATGACATAAAGTTGAACTAATGTATAATAAAGACACAGGATGCTGGAGATGTAAACTAAATGTTAAAGCTGACTGGCAGCATATATTTTACAATTCTATAAAGCTTAAAACATATTGGGATAATATGAATTCTCTCTTACAGTATGTTTTAATTATAAATGTATGTTTATCAAGTCTCTTATTTTATTTAATACACTTATTCCCACTTGTGTCATGAAAACAAAATACCCTTTTTTATGGAGTATCTTAACATTAGCAAGAAAAGCCATCACCAAGAACTGGAAGACTCAGGCTACTCCTACTATGAAGGAATTTGTACACTTGGCAACTGAAGTTTGTCAACTTGAACTTATGATCAAAACAAGAATGTCTAGAATCACCTCTTCATAAAATATATGGTTGAAATTAAAAGAACTGCTGGATAAACAGACTTTAATAATTAGCTAACAGCTACTATTATCACATTTCTTTTCTGTTTAAAAAGCTTTGTTTTATAGCAGACACCATATTAAATGGTTATTTTACTTGTTCTTTATTATTGTTCTTGTAGATATGTATATTTGTTTTATAATATTTCAATATTATACATTAATGTTTTGTTGTTAACAT
>NC_056736.1:778376480-778381480 GCF_019279795.1 Protopterus annectens | reverse complement strand
CTCCTAAGCCATCAACTATCACTAAAGCACACACCAAAAGCAACATGTAACTGCACACATAAGCCTATACCCAATGATTCCCCAAGAACACAGCCCATAAGGCAAGCAAACACTTTACCTAGGGAATTCCATTGTACAACACACACATGCCCTTCTCATCAGGTTGGACAAGGAGAAGATGGTGGCTAGTTGCCTCTCTGCAATAGGATCCACAGTATCACAGATACACTCAAGTCACTGCACTGCAGGTATCAGTATGGGTCTATCATAGTCCATGTAGTTGTAAATGACCTGAGACATACCTGGCTGAACTATGTGAAAAGAGACATTATGGTTAAACTATAAACTACACACCCTACAAGCTCTCCCCACTCCAGAGAATGTCACTGAGACTTGGTTTAAAGCCATAGAAAGTATTCTGGCAGTGGAAGGCTGCAGTGCCTACTACACATTTAGACCAATAGCAGTACAGACAGGGGATAGGGGTGGAGGTGTCTCAATCTACATTAGCAACAAATACAACTCCAGGTTGGTTAAACAGAACGATGCCCTGGAGTTCATTCATACCTCCATAGACAAGGTTCTTTACCATGTCCTGGCCAGCTACAGGTCACCCTGCATGACCAACAAAGCTCAGAGCTCTTATCTAGACATACTAGAAGTGATTACCATGCAACCAAATACCCTGTTCATTGGAAACTTTAACTGCCCACCTATGGAAAAGGAAATGTATACAGCCTCTAATTCACAGGCACAACATTTTCTGGACTTTATCATCACTGACACTATGGACCAGATAGTGCCCACTCCAACCAGAAGATCAAACATATTGGACCTACTACTCACCAACGTGGGAGAGCGTTGCCCCCCCCCCCCCATGTCTTATCTTCATTAGTGAGGTCAGCTCACAAAGCTGTCTCCCTTGAAATAAAAATCAATATGTAAAACCTAAACCAAGCCTGTAGCAGTTAGGAATGATTATAAAATAAACTACATCCTATTAAGTGACAGTTTATCAAAGTTCATGGCTCAACAAACCCTGAGAACCACAGTTGCATATGCAGAATTATTTACAGAAACCCTGTAAAAACATGTTAATGGCTGCACTGAGGCTGCCATTTCAACAGAAGTCCAGATTCAACACCAAAAACAAATCTCACTTGTGAAATTCGTACCTTAACAGGGTATGTAACAAAAGAAAAAAAATCATGGCCAAAATCAGAAAGAGCAACTCTCAAAGAGACAAGACCTCTCTGATTCAACTAAGTAAAAACTAAGGGATCTAAATGTCCAGCAAGACCAATGACATAGTCAGGATAGGCCCCCAGGCTAAGGACAAGCACAAGGCCTTCTTCAGGTATGTCAGGAAGCTTAAAGGTAATATTCAGCAGCTTTCAGAACTGGTGGTAAATGGCATAAGCTTCACTGAAAAGGGTGATATAGGAAATCTACTGGCTGATACGTTTAGCTCTAATTTTACACCCCCTACTCCTCCGAACAAGTCGATATCACTATTGAATAACGAATCATCAAACCCTAATTGTTGAAGTTCCTGTTCAGCAAGTGACTTCAACACTGAATTTAATTTCAACAAATTGTTTTATTTGGCCAGCAATGCAAATGTTAAACATGCTGTCACACTAAACTGTAAATAATAAAGTCCAACAACACCAGTCTTCGTAGATGTTTTTCTTCATTGTCTTTGCAGGGGCAAGCATCCCTACACCCCCACACACCCCGGAAATTAAATATACCAACTCCAAGCTCACATTACATTGAGAAAAAGGGTAAACTAAGAAAAATAAACATAGTTTATAAATAAATATCATCTTTTTATGTTAATTTTAAGCAAGCTTTCGTTATTTACCTTTCAGTTTTAATGATACAATTTTACATATAGCTTCTAAACATCTGCGTACTAATTCTTTACTCACTGATGTCATATGCAACGTTTTTTCAGGATGGCCAACTAAAACAATTTGATGAGTTTAAATTCGATGTTTAGGTCATTCGCTGAATAGGAACTTTGACAATTAGGGTTCAATGATTAGTTATTTGATAAAATAACAGTTTGAAAAAGTGATATAGACCCACTAACTACCCCCTTATGAAATCCCTTCTAGCATATATCCCTGGTTGCCTCCTAAATAGCTTAAAACATGGTCTAGTAGAACCACATGAGCCAGACTTCAACTATAGCCTCAAAACAGGTTATGTGCCAGATGAATGGAAGCCTGCAACGGTCATCCTACTTCATAAGGGTGGACTGTCAAATGACCCGCAGTAACTACAGACCCATCAGTCTGACAAATCTGATATGCAAAACCATGGACTGAATTATTATGGAAGTGATCAACAAGGAAATTGTCACCCTACTGACACCGGACCCATAACAGTTTGGCTTTGTTAAGGGAAGATCTTGCCTACTTAACCTGGTGGACATCTTTGAGAGGGTCAGCAAGACTATGGATGAAGGGAAAACAGTATATACTGCTTACTTTGACCTAGCAAAGGCAATGAATGCAATACTCCTCTCAGGTATTGTTGACAAAATTTCAGAACTAGGCATAAATCCCTACATAATTTGATTTCTAGCTGGATGACAGATAGGATGCAAGAAGTCAGTATTGGCGAGATCCCCTCCAAGACGAGACCGGTCGTCAGTGGAGTATCCCAAGACGCCATGTTGGGCCTTTTCCTGTTTAGCATCTACTTCTCAGAGGTCAAGGGTAATATCAAAGGCCTTTGGCTCACTAAGTTCACAGATGACTGTAAATTGGGAGCTATTATAAATTCCATCATAACAGCAAAATTCTACAAGAGGGTCTAACACAAACACATGACTGGTGTCAAATCCACAGATTAAAACTCAACAATAACAAATTCATTATAGCACCCTTTGGGAAATTGTCCACCCAAGCTAATTACATCATTGACAAAACACCCCTAAGAATTGACCCGGGATCTGGGAACACATTTAGACAGTAATCTGGCCTTTTTTTTAAATAGGTTCATAGATTAGTACTAGGCTAACTACTCTTGTGGGCCATTTTAAGCCTAGCCAATTGCCCAATGTAAGAATCAAACCCTGCACCTTGTGTCTGTAAGGTAAACACCTTAACCATTATGCCAACCTCCCACCCCTTTGACCCAGACATAGCCAATATAGTAAGAAAATCATTCTATGTCACCCAACTAATAGGCAAGGGTATGGCATCCAGGTCCAAGGAAGCTGTAGTACCACTCTACTCAGTCCGTATCAAACCCAAGATTGAGTAGAGTACTCCCTTTGGCATGTGTTTAAACAGGCACTTGCAACAGTTGGAACACCTTCAAAGTTCCTTACCAGGAGAATCCAGGGTATGAATGCTCTGTCCTACACAGATTGCCTTAAGGGCATGTCTCTGTACTCAGTCTCCTACAGGTTACTGAGAGGTGATCTCTAACCTAATATATAAGGCATCCCCATATCCAGCTCTGATGGATATCTTGCTCATCCGCAAAACAAACAGCACCAGAAACACTAGACCCAAAGACCTGATATGTGTGACATAAGTAGAACGTGCTGGAGAGACTGATATGTGTCTCAAATGATCCGCTCACTATGTAATAAGCTCCCCATCTGCTTGAGACAGAGTTCGTCCCTGACTCTTCTCAAAAAGAAAACACTGATCATTGGATGACAAATCACAGATCCACCCCTGGTCAGGCCCCCATGTCTCTGATAGAGGTCAAAAGGAAATAATTTAATCCCCAACTAACATACCTCCCATACAACCCTTAGTGAATTCTTTACTAACATACTCCACCCTATAGGCACCCAAAGAACTTAGGGACAAAAGTGGGTTGGATTGCAGAGCTAGGCTTGTAAAAACTCTGGTGGTCTTTAGCCTTGTATAAACGTATGAACCTATAAGTATGGCCACATTAATATTATCTAAAAAAGAGAAGAATGTTGTCTGCCTTCTTAACTATATGTCCTTGGAAATTTACTCAGGCATTCTGTTAGTCATGTTGACCACCCCTTGAGCTGTGTGGAGTGATTTGCCCTTGTTTTGATTGTGGTTGTCAGGTGCTTCTTGTTTACTGCCTTGTCTAAGACCATTCCAGAAGGAATGAGCTGTTAGGACCTCAAGGTGTTCCTTCTGTCAGAGAGGATCATCTCAAAGCCCATGATATTCAGATCCAGTGGTCACCTCTCCATGCCAGCTCATTGCCTATGCAGATCCTCCTGTGCTGTGGTGTTGTTGAATGTCAAGGTTGGAGTTGTCACACCTGATGTCCTCTTGCATTACTTTCACCAGGCACTTATATTTAGAGGACATCAGTTTTAGCCTCAGACAGCTCTTTCCTGTGCAATGCACCTTTTTTCAAACATTTAAATTTTTTAGAGATGTGGACTTCTTTTCTGAATCTACAGAGGGAACAGTATTCCTCATGAGTACATATTCCCTTCTTCCCCATAATCTATAGGAAATCAAGCACCAATAAATTCCAGAATCTTCAATGATTACATTTTATTACACAGTTTCATTAAAACTTCCAAGAGGTAACAAACAGAACAAGGTAAAACTTATTTCAGATACGTTAGACTCGACAACTATAAAATGCACACAAATAACTACAGTACAGTCCACATTGCTTGTGTGTTTGTATGCCCACATTTGGAGGTTGCTGATTATTAAATTCCAAAATAAACTTTCTTTCTTTACCTTGGAGTCCCCCAAGGGTTGGTACTGTGTCCTCTCCTGTTCGTCATTAGCTTCTCTGATCTCAAAACTGATAACCCAGGCATCTGATTAACCAGATTTGAAGACAGCTGCAAACTGGGTGCAATGGCAAAGATCCCCTCAAACATCTGCACCCTCAGAAAGAACTTAACCTAGATAATATCTTGTGTACAGATAAATAGCCGTAAATTGAATGCAAAAAATGTAGTATTGTTTCATTCGGAAAACAACCTCTCCATACAACACACGTTATTGAGAAAACTCCTTCAC